>NC_056735.1:1022610942-1022768442 GCF_019279795.1 Protopterus annectens
CAAAATGTGTGTGCCCTTCTGCAGTCCAGAGGTCAGTGTATGTAACAGTGTTATATGGCCCTGTAAGTCAGTCTATGGGAGAGGGGTATGCACCATTTATAACCTAGGCTGTCACAACATGTGAGGGATATCAGTAGTAAATTGCCTTAAGGTATATGGCTGTATATTTTCATACATTTCACCTTGAGAACATTGATGGCCTAGTGCTTACTGTCAGACAGACTGTTCTGTTTGTCAGTGTGATAGAGATGTTTTCGATTAAGCATTGTTATGTAACAGCTACATCATCATTGTGGCAACTTAATTCTTTTCTCCCTAGGGGTTGAGTACAGAGTGTAATTGGAGGCTGCTGAACTATACATCTACATTACTTACTGTTGATTGATTGTTATCCTCTGGCCCAGTCTTTCTTTACTGTTGTACTACTTGAAGGCCTTGGCCTGGACAGCAACATATGTTATACTTTCGGATTACTGTATAAAATGATCTGATTGAGAGTTGCATTACTCAGTTAGTATGTATTTCAAAGACCTAACAGCTATATGACATGCCATATACAACTGTAATAGTACACAAATAAATATTTGTTATGTATGCAAACCTGTGTGTGGTGTCATATTCTTTGACTTCTTTTTGGGTATATGTTTCATGCAAAAATTGTCTTTTTATACTCCTGAGAGAGGGGTGTGGACAACAATAATATGTTGTGAAACCAATTAGACCAGATTACATGTGTCCAGTGGATACATGTGCAAAATGGACAGCTATGAATGGGGCGAGATTTTTTTTTTGGGAACAGATTGCCCCTTTTTTTTAAGGTGAGAGTAGGATGTTGGGGAGGGATAGTAGGTATATTTTGGGAGGTAGGTTGGGTAGGATAATAGACAAAACAGACAATACAGCATACAGGGATGGTGTATGATACAAGTGAGGAGAAACACCTTGGATGGGGAGGGGTGTTTGGAAGTCAGAAGCCCATGAGCCCCCTAGTGGAAACAGTGGGACTAAGGTCCCCACCCATGGGCAGTCACCACTGCACCTTCATGACCCCGAAGGTGGCTGTGCTGGGGACTGAGTAGGAGGGGCAGGCTGACCCTCTAGATATGCCACATGGCCCTCAAGCTGGTGTAGCAGATCTCCAAACTCCCTGCTGAGCTCGCTACCCACCAGACCCCGGACCTGACGATGGGTGACAGTATCCTGTCCACGCTCGCTCCCAGGGTGGGTGAGCCCCATTCCCTGAGGCAGTTCCACCCAAAGGTGGTGCAGGACCAGCAAATGAGTAGGTCCCCGGGGTGGGCCCCAGATGTGCTGGCACCCGGTGCCATGGCCAGATGAGGTGGAGAGGTGTGTCCACTGGCATCGGCCATCCCAAACGTCCTATGGTGTATCAATTTTAAAACATATGTGGGTTAGTAATAGTCAACACATTCCAGGATTAAGTATAACAGCATGCATAGATATTCCCATTAACCCAAAACACCAGATATGGTACAGTTGCATAGTAAACAGAACACATGCATATATGGAATCACAGTGGCCATTACAATAGCATGCAGGTACATTGATGGCAACATGCCACCAATGTGGGAGTATTTCAACATGGCACATGCATAGAAAAAAATTTCAATTTTTATAACAATAGGACATATGCCCCAAAAGTAGATTTAAGTGTACACATACCGATTGAGTTGTGTATTTAGTTTATTATTGCAGATATAGTGGGGTGGGAGAGAAAGATGTCAATTAACAACTTGTATATCCCTGTAATTCTCATTACTTTCTTAATTAGTGCTTTGATCTGTACCTTACAGGTATTATTACACTACCCTATTGCCTTAGTTTGAACAGTGGTATGGATGTAGACAACTATATACATGAACTGTGTTTTACCTGCAGTATACACCTCTTACCTGGTATGCCTGTGGAGGTATTGCTTGTTAACACTACCTGACTATTTCTACGCATATTCCCAGATTCCAGGTTGATGTTATGAATATACCTCTCCATCTCTTATTGCACACACACTGGGCATGCCTTGACAATATGCAGATGAAACTGGGACATATTTTGACTATTGTTCTCATAAACCTTTGGCAAGTTGTACAATGTCAGGTTTGTTTTCATAGACATTTTCCAAATATTTACAGGCCTGACAGTCAGTTATATGACATTAAATGCTCCCTAAATGTCAAAGATTAGCACGGTGATATGCCAGGGGGACAGGGTAACTGCCAACAGATACGGGCCAATTATCTGGACATTCTGGACAGATCTGTACAGTCGAGGGGTATGATTCTACATACAGCTTACTACCACTCCCAGGATTCGAACCATGGCTGTGTGTTCTAAAAATAAAACAGTGTACATCACAGCTGAGTGTGCTATATAGATACTGCTGTGTATCTTTCTCTGAATTCTGTTTGTAAGTCTCCCATGGTTTTACAATCTGACCTTGTAATTACAACACTCTTATACACGGTTTCCTAGACAGTTTTATTATGTAGCACTGTGTGGATGACAGTGATGAGTAATACCTTATTAGTCAGAGATACTGCAACACTAACACTGCCATACAATACCAGACAAAACAGTACCAGTCCAGGATTTCAATCATTTATTTCTAGGCACAGTTTTCATATCTGACAGACCTGTGGGGGGAATGTTTGTTAACACTACCTGAATATTGCCACACATATTAACAGATTCCACATTATTATTATGCACATATGTCTCACTCTGTTACTGCACACACTCTGGTCATAGATTCACAACATGGGGGTGGAGTTGGGACATACTTTGCTTATTACTCTCATAACACTTTGGTGAGTTGCTAGTGTGAGAGGTTTGTTCTTATTGATATATTTCTGACAGTTATGATGTCTGACAATCAGCTGTATGTTATTATTTGCTGCCTAAACATCTGGGATCATCCCACTGATTTACCTTGGGGACAAGGTGACAGGCACGGGACTTACACCAATTATCTGGACTTTCTGACAATATCTGTACAGTTGTGGGGTATGATTCTGCATACAATTTACTACCACTCCCAGAATTCAAACCATGACTGTGTGTGCTAAAAATACAACACTTCACATCTCAGCTGAGTGTGCTATTTGGATTACGTTGTCTATCTTTTCACCATTTTCTGTCTAAGTCTCTCTCAGTTGTACAATATGACCCTGTGATTACAACAGTCATATACAGACATTCCTACACATTTTATTTATGTAGCACAGTGTGGGTAACAGCACTTAATACAACAGTACTATTAAGAGATTGCAATACTACATTACCATATTATACCAGAGTAAACACAAGCAGTCCAGGAGTTAGACCTTTATTGCCAGGCTGATAACCTTTTATTTACATAGGACCTATATGAGACCCTTCCTGCCTTATTGTCTGGTTTATTCTGTACATGCCATACACAATACTTGTTTTATACTGGCAATTAACTTTCTAATATTTTCAGATTTATTTCTTATGACAGTACATGCAAATGCAAGATTATTATTAACTTGCCTCACAATGCATCCCTTGCAGTCTACAGGTATGGGCTTCCTGATACAGCCCACTTGTCTGCCACTGTCAAAGACATAAGAGGAATATTTAGCCATACCTATCCATAATATACATGAGTTGGTAATTATTAAACATGTAGTAGACTGATACTTACACATGGCTGGGACATCACCCGTTTGCCTAGCTTCTTGGACCCATTGATCCAAGAGCTCCCTATTTCTCCATTTCAGGTCGGCATAGTGATGCCTAACCAGCTCACCAGTTCTAGGGATGCCAATGGCACTGGTGAGGTCATGGGTGAGATGGTCCCAGGCTTCTGCTTTATATTGGGAAGCCTGGTACTGGCCCTGCGGCAATCTTTGGTCATGGTCATTAACAAGGAGTCCTGCCATCACTTTGGACTCCTGGATGCCCCAGCACTGTTCCCAGAAGTGCAATCCTTCACCCACACCAGCCATAGTGCCTACAGGAGGAAGCTACAACCAGTTTTGTGATGTATTCTTGCCTGTGGGGTTTAAATAGGGCTGATTTCCTACACTTTGCCATGATTGAACGGTTTTGCAAATGCTAAGCTATGGGTAAACCTTCACACCTAAGGTTGGCATTTCTTACAGGGTTATACCAATGGGCAAACTGATATAGCTGGCCTACACATTGCCTACACCTAGTAAGCAGGGGTGTGTAATGCTTAGTGTTTTTTAATGTTAAATTTGCACACTATTTGCTGTTTGGCATTGATTTATCATTCATTACATGTTATATATGTGTTTGGTATCCATGATTCATGTGTACGTATACTGTATGGGGTCCTTGTGTTTATTGGGGGATTTCAACACTTTATTACAATGACACCTCACATCTGGACTTAATGTAATACCCCAGTTCACATATTTATGTTATATAGTAGATTATACAACAAAAAACTGTATATAGATTCCTTTTACATGTACATTTTGATGTTCCTATAGTGAGGATCTGTTTGGAGATGCCTCAGTCTGTGATGGCTTACTGTTTAACTACTGTGACTATATTGTACAGGGTCTTGGGTTCAAGACCTGCAAGGACTGTTTATTTTGCTGCTGGGCAGAACAGCAGCTGTTGGATACAGTGTGATTAAGGCACTTTTAAGCAATTGTAAGCAGGTGTGTGTGGCGGTAAGCAATGCTAACTTCAGTTAAATATGCTTACAAGGAGCTAGCTTCAATATTGCTTAACCTGTGTGCGCATTGCTTACCCCGTGCAAATGGGATTAAACCCACTTACTACTGCTTACAAGTTCTTACTCCCACTTACCCCCACACTAATTTAGACAGAAATGTAACATGGTTCTTGGGAAGGTGGTGGATGTGGACACTCTATGGATTTATCATTCATTACACATTATACCTTCAATTCGTATCCCTGATTCATGTGTACATATACTGTATGTGGCACTTGTGTTTATCTGTGGATTTTACAACATTATTACAATGACACCTCAAATCTGCATTTAATGCAGTGCTCCAGTTCACAAATATATGCTATTTAGTAGGTTATATGGCAAAAAAATGTTAATAACGTGATTTAACATGGAAAATTGAATTTACTACAGTATGAATCGAACCGGGAATGACTGCTCGCAAGGTGAACGCTCTCACCACTACACTATTGCAGTACTGCTTCATTTGCATGTATCTTGATATTTATCTTCTTGTGCCATTTAAGCTACAGTATGCGTAGTTAAACAATGGGCAAAACTGCACACCTATGGTTAAATTTAATCTGTTTGATAAAAAAAAAATTCTACTGCTATTTTCTCTTGGAAGGGGCAGGTTTCACTTAGTGCTGTGGATTTCTGCATGCATCTGCACATTTGGCAGACATCCTAGCAACCCCCATACCTCTCAACCTCTTAATGCACATTATCTGGACAAAGCTTGACAACATGAGGTCCAGCTATGAACATATTTTAATTATTGCTCTTATAAACTTGGGACAGTTGCTAGAGTAACAGGACTGGTTTTAATATATATTTTCTGATGGAATTTGGTGTCTGACACTCATATGTATGCCATTATTTCACGGCTTCATTCCTGACATCATCCCGTGAATTTCAGGGTAGAACTGGGTACAGGCCAACTGTATGGGCAACAAATGTGTGGACATTATGCAATGATTTGTACAGTTGGGAGGTATACAATCTCCTATGAACATTCTCACTCATTGTTATTTCCAAACGGCACTTCCTGAGTGCAGGTGTGTGTGCATTGTGAGAGCTCTGCTCTCAGACACACCCCCTGCACTCATCCATGCTCCATGTCTGTTTAGGAGCAGAGGCAGCGCACCATCATTACTATACATGGCGTGCTGCTGTGCTGCTCCTAAATGGTTGCTTCCATGCAGGAATAAGCTATTCCTGCATGGAACCTTAACGAATCCCAGGGAAAGTCTACACAAACAGAATGTTAGGAGCTGTTGCTGCTTAACTCCTTTTGTATGTGATACAGGCTGCAGGCAATGCTGTTGCTGCCAGTAGGCCTAGGCTGAGACAGAGAAGAGTTTTCGGGACACATTTAACTTCAACATACACATCATGGACATTGTAGAGTGCTTCAGGTTTGTCAGGAACACAATACAGGAACCCTGTGACATCTGCCTGCCTCAACTCAGAGCCACAGTCATTATCTCCCCATGTATTGGTTGTGCATGGCGTGCATCACAGTCAGCCCTGAACTAACACTGTGGTAACTGCTGCATTTACAAGGTAAATCCTGGACATGTACTGTATTGCATAATACTATTATGACATGTCCTTGTATTTCATCACTTGGTGCAGTAAGCAACTACAAGGTGGGAGATTTGTACAGAAATTAATGTCACATATGACAGCAGAGAGTTATTTGACTTGTACGTGTCCATTAGAAAGTAGTAGGCCTGAGATCAAAAAGATTCTCCCATTAATACCTCCCCAAAGTAGTGATGATCACTGCATGCCCTTAGTTTGGCACCATATGTTTGAGATGGGAAATCATAACAGAGAGAAGTTCAAAAGTAATGAAACCTATAGTAGTTTCCGGCTTTACCACCCTCACAAGAGCAAACCAGCAGGATGCAAAACAAGGAGCAAGTAGCAAGACCAACATAACCTAGTTTGTGTCATAATAGTAGCTTAGCCTGGGTCTACTCCCCTTGAAAGAACATTATACAATTGCATGTTCCATGACAGGAATCATATTTTGCTCCCTACCTCCAAAACAGTAGATTATATTTGTTTGTGGCAATCAACCTTCCATTAATTTGATGGCAACTGCATATCATACTGCCCCCAATGAATATCCTCACAAATTGTAAGGTAAATGATATAGAATAGCTTACACAATTCATGTCTCTGAGTACTGGTTAGATAACTGATGAATGACCAAGAAACATAGAAAGATAGGACACAGCTGTGTATTTGCAAAGAATAATCATAGCAGCTTGTGTGGCCAGTAAGTACACTACATCCAAATATATTACATAGAATACATTTACAAATAACAGGTCATGCTTTGATATAGGTGTACATTCAGTTGCACTTGGTTGTTTGAGGAATTCTGTATTGTTTTTAATGCAAAAATGCTTTTGGGCAAATATGGATAAGTCCCCCCTCCTGTTTTGTGACAGTGCATTGCAGTGAGAGTCGGGATCCAGACCTATGTAGTCATATCACATGTGTATTAACAGTTCATACTGTGTATATCATAGATTGATTTTCCACATTTCAGTGAATTCTTCACTTTTTATATTGTTTTATTTTTTGGGTGCCACTGTTTGCTCAATGTGCCACTAAGCATAAATGGCTTTGGCTATTCGCATCTCATTTGCATGTAGAGTGGCACTGTATAAACTAGCCAAGTGGGCCACCCATGTAGCAGACAGGACCTAGACACCCACACACATACACTGGATGCATTCAATTAATACTAGTGTCCATCATGCAAACATATTTTTCCCACAGTGTGCATTGTCGCACAATGTGTTTGCATGATGGAAAGCACTGTGCAACACTTTCAAAAGTTGGAAATCCAGAAAGTGCACACTCCCACTAAGAACAATACCTGCAGTTAGCAGGAGAACATCGTTCTACACTGGTCTTGATCTGTTATAGGCATGGCTGGCATTCCAGGGGAGTTGTTGAGATTCTGTGCTCAAACAAAAGGGGTGTCCAGATGTCCAAAGTACTTGTTTGACTCCTAGTTAATGAACATGGGTCCAGGCTGCTGCAGAGGGACTATCATGGCTCAGATTACAAGGCAGAAGCATGGAAGAGTCTGGCATTGGCTCTGACCAGAGCTATTGGTATTCTCCACACTGGTGAACAATGTAGGAACCATTATAGAGACCTCAGGATGAGGAAGAGGGATACCTTTGACTGTTGGATCGAGGACTGTAGGACTGGATGCACCCCAACAGATGTGTAAGTATCACTTACAGAGACTACTTGTCAGCATTAAAAGCTGGATAGTCAGGATTGGTATACTTAATGGTACTCTGTTGTGTTCTGTTTTTTCCGCAGCCATCACAGACTGGGCACTGAATGTGCAAATTCATGCTGCTAGATTGGCATGGATGCAAGATGCATGTGGTATGTATGCATCCTAACAGTGGGGTTATTTTAACATTACAAGTTACAAAGCATTTATTTATTATTTATACAGCTGTATCAAAATTAGCAATCATTTCTTAAGTGTAATAGGGAAGTATGCATGCATTACTCTGAAGGGTAAAACAACAGTTCATTAATACAAAGTAGTTACAGGTTGTGCTTTCAAAATCCACACTTCCCAACTATATTAAATATATATAATATATTAAATATGTTAAGGTTTCATCAATGTTACGATGTAATATCAGAGCTATAAAGCAGTGTCACCACTGGCTTGCTGTAAATTGTAATCGGTATATTTGGACCACACATATGTGCAGCGTATGCATACATCAAGAATTGTTTACTGCAATCTGCAATATATTGTGCATCTCTTAGAAGGTGGGTTGTCTTAACAGTAAACAAATACATTTGTTAGGAGTTTGTAGTGTTAAAATTAAAGTTAACAGAATGGAGTAAAATAATTGTATCAATGCTTTGTATGTCACATATGAAGTTACTAATATTCTCCATTTTTTTCCTCACTCCATACTTTTTATCTCTCTTTTCTTTGGGGGGAGCATTATTGTTTGTGCTTACATTTTTTTTTGTTTTTCCTACAGCACAGTTGGGTAGGACTGTCCCACATGATCCACTTGGCCTCAGTCCACCTGCTACAGCACTGATGCCAGGTACATCTGATGTAGAACCTGGTAGCACTCCCTCTGCCTCCCCCTGCACTCTGCAGCTCTTCTATTAGTTCTTTTCCAGAGGACATGTCTGTGCTTCCCTTCAGGTGCATTGGCAGAGGGGGTGAGTTTATCACCTCTGATGAAGTCTGCAAGGGATGGTGCTTAGGAGTGTGCATAGGATTCTGCACAGTACTTTTGCTGCATGCTTACTCCAGCTGGAGCCACTGTTCTCCATTGGAGTATTAAATAACATGATGAGACACAGACATCAGATACTGCAGCCATCTGCACAGTGAGGTGACAGTGATGACAGTCCACTAGGTGAGGACTCAATCCTCACTGTCATCCAACTTGATGTCCATGGGTTCACAATATCCCAACCCTCACCCTCACCACAACCATGGTGTTCACCCACCTCATGTGTCTTTCACTGTTCATGTCTCTTGTCTTGTTTGTCTTGTCTGTCTGCAATTGCTTCCTCACCTGCCCAACTTTCCTCACCTAGACATTCCAAAAGCCATTCCCCAACATTTCTCTCTGTCTAAAAAAAATGGAAACCTGTCCCACAAAAGAAAATATTATCCCAGACATAGCTCTCCATTTCACACTTGTGTCTTTATGACCCACATGATTCTTTCCAATTCCTGATACAACAGATTGTGTTGTGGCCATCCGGTTTTTGGAGGTGACAGTCCAAATTCAGCAAAATTTGTATGTTTTATTCTGGAAGTAAAGGATAGCTATACTTCTTTCCTACATCTTTCCTGCACGTTCATGCCTTGTTTTCACTTTGTGCATTCCCTTGCTTGTTCCCCATTTCACCACTTTCCTGTCGTACCCATTTATTTTCTTTAAAGAATAAAACATAAAAATTTTGTTGAATTTTGACTGCCACTCCCAGAGAGAGGGGTGACCACAACACAATCAGTTGTATAGAAAAATGTATGGAGAATTTGAAAGAATCATGTGTGTCATGAACACATGTGTATGAAATGGATAGCTATGTATGGGACAATTTTTTTTTGGGACAGTTGCCCTTTTTTGAGAGAGAGAGAGAGACAGAGAAATGTTGTGGAGGGGCTGTATTAATGTCTATGTGAGGTAAGTTGGGCAGATGAGGAAGCAATTGCAAACAGACAAGACAAAGAAGACAAGAGACAGGGACAGTGAAGGACACATGAGATGGGTGAACACCATGGATGAAAAGAGGGATGGGAAATCATGGTCACATGCATGTCAAGGTGGTTGACAGTGAGAAACTAGTCCTCACTCAGTGGACTGTCATCACTGTCACTTCACTGCACTGCTGGCTGAAGAGCCCACTGTATTTGCCTCCTATGGGTGCTCTTTACTAGGATGGAGAGCAGGTGCTCCATCCTGCATAGGCATGCACCAGCAGTGCTGTACAAAGTCCTATGCACCATCCCTGGCAGTTTGTCACATATGATAAACTCATACCCTCTGCCACTGTGCCCAGAGGGAGCCACAGGCCTATCCTTCTGGACAGAACTACCTGAGGGACTAGGTAGAGTAGGGGAGGCAGAGGAGGTGCCACCAGGTACTGCACCAGATGTGCTGGACAGCGGTGCTGTAGACGGTGCTGTGGGGGCATCTGGATCCCATGGGACAGTCCTACCCCACTGTGCTCTGTAAAAAAATAAAATTAAAAAAATAAACACAAAAAAAGAAAATAATAACCCCCACTCTAAAAATAAACAAACAAAAAAGACAGAAAAGGTTTGGGGTGTGAGAAAAAAAGGGCAGACATTAGTAACATCAAATATGACATACAAAGCAATGATACAATTATTTGGCTCTATTCTATTACCTTTACTTTTAACACTAAAAATGCCTAACAAGTTTATTCCTTATTTGTAGGACTACCCAGTTTATAACAGAGACATACTATAGTATAGACTGTAGCCATCCATCCTTGATGTGTGCATATAATGCACATATGCATGTTCCAATTATACTGATTACAGATTACAGAAGGTCATTTGTGCCACTGGTATACATGTATGAAGTTACATTCCAATAATGATGAAAATCTAGCGGTATTGTATTTTTAGAAAGTACAGTTTTTAAAACCAAAACCAATGACTACACTAAAATACTGTGCTGTTCTTTTGTCCTGCAGACTACTGCATGCATACCTTTCCTTTTACACTTTACAGATGCATGCCCACTGTTATTTGAGAATATGGCAAGTTTGCTTTGTGCTGCAGACTGATGCATACATAGTTTCTTTTACAGTTGGACATCACCTACCATCACGCAAACATGGTAGAGGAGGGTGGGCAATGCTGGGCACCATGTCTGCTCCATAGTAAGCAATGCACAATAGTGGTGAACAATGCAATTTCTAGCTAATTATGTATACATACACTTGTGTAAATGGACTATTCAGA
Organism: Protopterus annectens; assembly: GCF_019279795.1. Classification (NCBI taxonomy): domain Eukaryota; kingdom Metazoa; phylum Chordata; order Ceratodontiformes; family Protopteridae; genus Protopterus; species Protopterus annectens. Next base: position 1,022,622,177 of record NC_056735.1, read on the forward strand.
TTTACGGTATATACTGTTTTGCTATACTTGCAGCTATTACAACAAGAAAGTTGAAAAACAGTTATGTATCTTGCACTTTACTGCTGTAATCTGCAATCTCACAACAGTAAAACAAAACTTGCACACCCTGTACTAGAAGCCCATACTATCTGCATTCCACCCTTACACTTAACACCTGCTGCCACGGTATTAATGAGATGATATCTGCTACCTTACTAGTTATTTGAAGGTTCTAGCTTTTAATCATATGTGCAATGCCACTTTCCATGGTTGCGCAATGCACAATATTATTAATTGAATGCATCCAGTTCATATGTGTGGCTGTCTGGGTCCCATCTACAACCTAGGTGGCCCGTTTCACCAGTTTGTGTGCTGCTGCACTTCATGCAAACCAGCTGAGCATAACTAAATGAGGTCTGGTAACAAACCAATTTGTCCAGGGACATCTTTAGAGGGGGGGTTAGATAAATGTAGTAGTGGGAACTAAGAGGGTAAGAGGGAATGAAATGGTTAAATGGGAATGAGGGATGATTGGGAGGTAATTATGTAAGAGTAGGGAGGGGCGTAAGGGGTTTATGCAAGTGTAACTGGGTAAGGAATCACATTTTGGCATGAACTTGCTACTGCAAGTGTGATGTCCATGACGAACTGTAGGGACTTGGGAAACAGGTATTCTTTGAGTTACTTTTGTTAAGTATGGTGGAAATGGGATTCTAAGTTTTTTTTTTCTCAGTCCTTGTCAGTGCTCTAGCTATGGTTGCTGTGAGTTACAAATGTTTTGTTTTCTTATTGTAGTTGGGGTTGTAGTACTTTGAGGGTCTGATGAATGAAGAGAATGAGAGAGAGAGAGAAGGTTAGATGATGTGGAGATAGTGAATCAGGAAGTGAAACAGATTAGCAAGGAGGAAGTGTGGATAGCTATGAAGAGGATGAAGAATGGAAAGGCTGTTGGTCCAGATGACATACCAGTGGAAGCATGGAGGTGCTTAGGAGAAATGGCAGTGACGTTTTTAACCAGATTGTTTAATGAAATCTTGGAAAGTTAGAGGATGCCTGAGGAGTGGAGAAAAAGTGTTTTTGGTACCTATTTTTAAGAAAATGGGTGATGTATAGAGTTGTAGTAACTGCAGAGGGATAAAACTGATCTGTCACAGCTTGAAGTTATGGGAAAGAGCAGTGGAAGCTAGGTTAAGAAGGGAGTTGATGACTAGCGATCAGCTGTATGGTTTCATGCCGGGAAAGAGCACTACATATGCAATGTTTGCTCTGAGAGTTTGGAGAAATATAGAGAAGGTCAGAAGGAGTTGCATTGTGTCTTTGTGGACTTGGAGAAAGCATATGATAGGGTGCCTAGAGAGGAGTTTTGGTATTGTATGAGGAAGTCAGGACTGGCAGAGAAGTATGTAAGAGTGGTACAGGATATGTACAAGGGTAGTGTGACAGTGGTGAAGTCTGCAGTGGGAGTGACAGATCCATTTAAGGTGGAGGTAGGATTACATCAAGGATCAGATCGGAGCCCTTTCTTATTTGCAATGGTGATGGACAGGTTGACAGACGAGATTAGACAAGAGGCCCCATGGACTATTATGTTTGCAGATGACATTGTGATCTGTAGTGAGAGGAGGGACCAGGTTGTGGAGACCCTGGAGAGGTGAAAATCTAATCTAGAGAGGAGATGAGAGGAAGGAAGGTCAGCAGGACTAAGACAGAATATGTGTGTGTGAATGAAAGGGAGGATAGAGGAATGGTGAGGATGCAGGGAGTAGAGTTGGCAAAGGTGGATGAGTTTAAGTACTTGGGATCAACAGTTCAGAGTAATGGAGAGTGTGGAAGAGAGGTGACGAAGAGAGTACAGGCAGGGCGGAATGGGTGGAGAAGAGTGTCAGGAGTTATTTATGACAGACGGGTACCAGTAAGAGTGAAAGGGAAGGTCTACAAGAGGGTAGTGAGACCAGCTATGTTGTATGGGTTGGAGATGGTGGCATTGACAAAAAGGCAGGAGTCAGAGCTGGAAGTGGCAGAGTTAAAGATGTTAAGATTTGCATTGGGTGTGACAAGGATGGACAGGATTAGGAATCAGTATATTAGAGGGTCAGCTCAGGTTGGATGGTCTGGAGACAAAGTCAGAGAGGCAAGATTGTGTTGGTTTGGACATGTGCTGAGGAGGATGATGGGTATATTGGGAGAAGGATGCTAAGGATGGAGCAGCCAGGTAAGAGGAAAAGAGGAAGGCCTAAGATAAGGTTTATGGATGAGGTGAGAGAGGACATGCAGGTGGTTGGTGTGACAGAGCAATATGCAGAGGACAGGAAGAAATGGAAGCAGATGATCCCCTGTGGCGACCCCTAATGGGAACAGCCGAAAGAGAAGAAGACTGTAGTTGGGAGGAAGGAGTTTGGAATTTATTTCAGTTTTCAATTGAGACACTAGGTATTTTTGTGGGCTTTCTTGAATACACTGACAGCTTTTATCTCTGAGGCAGACTCTTATTGTACTACATGGTAGTCGGGATTTGTTTCATGGTCCATCCTTATCTTCATTTTGATTAATGGTTAGAATTTTATTAGGCTCCCCCATTTGGGTCTGCATTTCTTTTGTTTCAGTTGTGAGTTGATGGAGAAGTTTCTTTAGCTTGTGGTGCTGTTAGCCCATTTGTCATCAATGAGGGTAGCAGTGTAGGAAGGGGGTACGCTCCAAGGAATTTAGTATCGGGTGATTACAGCAGATTGATGAAATTCTGCTGCATTGGCTTTCTTGCATTTTTTTTCCTTCACTTATTCCTCTTCTTAGTCCTATTCATGTCTTGTGGAGGGGCGGCAGTTAGCATACAACACTATGTGACCTCTTGAATGGGAATGATTATTTGAATACATATTTCTCATTTGGTGTCCTAACTCCTTGGCGACAATGTTAATAAATACAACAACCAAAATGATCAGATGGTTTTGCTGTTTGATGTTAATAAATAGTGATCACATTTTGTGTTCAGGTTTATGCATGTGTTTCCTCATTATACTGACGTGGTTAGTAAAGTGGTGTCAGGGAGTTTGTGAGCTGTGAGGTAATCAGGTTGCATGATGGTTCAGTAGTTACGCTTCTGCCACATGCTTCTTGGGTCTGGGTTCAGTTGTGACTTACCATTACTGTAGATGTGGAGTCCACGTGTTCATTTTCAAAATGTGTGCATGTAAATCACTTGATGCATAGGCATGGTACCAGGATTCTTTTAGTTGTAGTCTGTGGTACATTGTTTCAGAACCGAATAAGCCAGCTCAGAAACTGGGGGAGCTCATGCTGTTTTGAGTGGCAGTGGCCATTGTGGTGTGTACATCGGAGAGTAGCAATTAAAAAAAAAATGCTCTGAACAGGTTCCACATGTAGGCGGCCATTTGCTGCTTGTTACTTTTATTTGTATTTACATCTGTATTTTGTTATAACAGGTATATAGATATACATTAGTAATTATTTGTGTTATTTTAAACATAAAAGTTGATTTAAATTTAATAATCACTTGCTACATGTATGGTTTGCCTTTAAAGTGCTTGAAGAAGGGGAGGAGTCCATTTCAGCACAATGGTTGCAGTGCGATGTAATGTAGACAACTTTGCCAGTGTTGAATATCTGTGTTGGTCATTAAACTGTGTGTGAAAAAAAAAAGTTGTCAACATGACAGTTTCATCTTTGGGAGGACTGGCAGGATTATGCTTGTGGTTGAGTGCTTCATTGGTGAGGGTTCTGTTGGCTCTGTTGATTCATTCTCTGTGGCCTTGCATCCCAGCTGTGGAGGGTTTATGGAATGTCTGGATTTTGTTTCATATTGTGGTCGGTTCCACAGAAATAACTTTCTCCTTTTTTTCCCTTATGTGTTCTAGGGAGTGAAGTTACTGGGTGGCATTTGTTGGAGTTCCAGACTTTGTGCCTTCCAGAGGATGCATCTGGATTCAAACCTTGTTATTCTAGTAGTTTGATAAGCAAATAAGAACAATGGTTTGGATGTCCCTATTTTGGAGCCTTTGTCCCCATTGTGTTGGACTTTCTTCAGATTGCTTGGGTTGGGGGGGGGGTTGACAGCTATGCTCACGGTTATTTTCAGGACACTGAAAGGATGTTTTGCTGCTCGGGACATTCCACAACTTGGAGGGTTGTCCACAAATGGTGGCTTTTCCTGCTCATGCACTGGAAGCACTAGCGGTCATAGAGGGAGGTAGAAGTCAGTGATCTTGTCTGTTAATATGGCTGTGCAACTACATGGGCTGCTGAACTGGCAGAAGTGAATTCTGAGAAATGTTGGGGTCTCTCCATATCTCATAACTCTACAGATTTTCTCAGAATGTCCAGATTTTACCTCATGCTTTGGTCCATTTTAATAAAATTGTGGTTTTCTAGCACAATAGCGGCAAATCACTAAAAGATAAATTTAGAAAATAATGACAGACAATTGAGTGTCATGCTAATGTAAAACCTGTTTATTTGTAAGAGCAATATTTAAAATTGTTTCTGTGTTGGGCCTTTGTCCTGCTTTTATTTGTGGATTTCTCTAGATTGCTTGCTCTGGAAGATTGGGAGGTAGGGGTCTGAGAATTATATGAAGGTCATTATTTAGTGATTTTGTTTGGGTCATTCTAAGGTTGCATTGCTGACTACTGGCAGCAGGCCATGCAGCTTGTTTTGCTCCTGAATGGTGTGGTAGGATTTTGTGGTGGATGTTTTGTGATGCTCATTTGTTGACATTCTCCTGGGACTGTTGTACTGAGCATGCCTCCTGGTGTTGTGATCACTGGGGGAGGGTGGGGGATTACTGCTGGTGAATTAATAAAAAAGAAAAATGAAAAATTTTGGGATGACTTTGGTTGTCTGCTGGCTAGAATTATTAATGGCTGGGTGTGTGACTTGTCTTGTACAAGAATTGTCTAGAAGAACGGAGTAATGATGAAAGGGAAAGGATGTTTTTCTCCCATATGGTTTCAGAAGGGTTTCCGACGTATGCCACTTGGCTGCCGTTGACTTTCGGGGATGTTGCTGATGGACTCAGATTTTCATTTAGAGCCTCTTGCTCTGTTCTGGAGTTTCTGCCTTTTGTTGAAGGGTAGGGAATTATTCTTGGGGGTTGGCTACTTTCACTGGTTGTGGTAGAGCCTGAGATCAGTGTTCCACAGTTGGGGTCAGAGGAACTTTTAAAGGCATGACAGGCATACCTCTTAAATTTTCAGACTTTGCATGATCTACATGCTTCACCTCAAACTTTCAGTCGATTTTTAATAGAATTGTGTTTTTTTGGCCAAGCTTTGACAAAGCATTGAGGGTTAAATTTAGGAAAAGGTGACAGACAGTTGAGTTTCAGACTTCATACTCATCCAAAAATTCATGCTAATGCAGAACCTGTTTTAGCAAGTTTCTAATTTTGTAGGAGTTATATGTAGGTACACTTATTCCTCCACGATTGATGGCCTTGTCCACAGTTTGGCACAGAGAGCAGGTTTACCCCAAACTTAGTTAATGTTCACATTTACTGGAACTAGTCTGACAGCTGGCACTATGAGTAAAGTTATTGATTCATTTTATCATTGTTCTTTTAATCCTTTCAGACACCTGTGGCTTTTGGTGGAAGAGAGACAGCTTGTGTTTTCAGGGTTGGATTTGGTGATAGAGGTTTACTGAGCTACAGTTCATGTGGCATTTTCTTTTATGGATGTATTGAAGTCATTTGGAGGGTGGTTGCTGGTCAACAAATGCTATGATGTAATTACATTTTTTTTGGTAGTTGTTGTGATAATGGGATTGCTATTCTATTGACTGGAAAGGAAATTTCATGTGGACATTAATATGTACATTGGGAAGTAAAACAGGGCTATAGTTAGGCATGATGGTGTGCGATTATTCTTGCGTGGTTTTGTGTGATGTTGGTTTAGTGTTTTGCTGGTGCATTTGGCAGGTAATGATCTGGGAGTCATTGTTAAGCTACTATTGGTAGTTAGGTAAGTGAGAATGTAGCCAATATACAGAGGTTATAAGGTTATGGTTTGTTACTTTAGCACTGGAGAGGGATCAGTTGTTTAATATCAGCCATTTAGGTGGTTGGCTACTTTGACTAGTTATGTGATAGGGCTTTGGGAGGTGATGACACAGATCCAGTCTGGTTAGAGAGGATGGAGTACACTGAATGATGTTTGGTTTAATGCCTTTTAATGTGTGGCAAGGTTGTTGGAAGTTTGGTAGGACAGAAGGGGAGCAGCCTGGTCAGGCTGGTGGGCAGAGAAGAGGGGCAAGCTTGCCTTCTTCTGTTCCCCCTCTGGTATTGGATGTTCCATTCAATGAGTTGGGAAAGGAAAGTGAGCAGTTGATCGCTGTTTAATAAGTAAAATAAATGAGCGGAGGTAAGGATGCTGCTTATTTTGTCGAATGTTTAATTCAATAAGTGGGAAATGAAGTGAATGATGGGACGCTGTTTCATAAGTAAAATAAGTGAGTGGAGGTAAGGATGCTGCTTATTTAGTTGGATGTGTACTTCAATAAATGGTAAATGAGTTTAGTGATGGGACTCTGTCTCATAAGTAAAGTAAGTGAGTGGAGGTTTGGACACTGCTTACTGGGTCAGAATGAGTGAGGTCACGCTGTCCTCATTAACATTACATGGATGTTTATGCTGTGATTAATATCAACTATACTATGTTTCAGTTGGAATAAATATTGGCTAAAGAAGTTATGTTTATGGAATTTTAATAAAGGTCATCAAACATCATTCGGTGTGATGTGTTTATTGAAGGGGAACAGGACAAACATTTTTATGCCAAGTGGCGCATCTCACAAACACTGGTGATAAGTAAAATAAATAAATAAATAAATACATTTAAAAAAAAAGGATAAAAAACATTAATTAAAATACAAAAGGCAGACTGTCTACAGTTTTGTTGAATGCACAGATATTTGCATCATGTATTTGGCCTGTTCATTGTAAAATGGGTGGTTTACTGTGAAATCACTGAAGATTGCAGTCAATATATAATTACATATACATTTCTGTTCTGTACTTCATATCTTTCACATAATGTATGCTTGCCCTTTGTCCTAGAATGATCCACATTCAGTATATAGGTTTTGTGGCCATTAACAGTGGGGCGAGCCACAAAACCTTGCCTATGTGTGCCACACATCATTGATATTCATGGCACAAAGTTGTGCATTGCCACATGATGCACAGTATCTCATACATGAATACACTCCAAGTAGGATCTGCGCAGAACCTGCATGGAGTTTATTGAATCCTACAGAATGTTTTTATAACATTTGGTTGTAAGCTCTGTGTTGAGCCTAGAAATTGTCCAACTAGACCGATGTTATACCCCCATCAGAAAATAAAGATAGATTTATAGATTGATAGATATCATGCTTTTCAATGCTTTATGTCTGCACTATATGTATCATAATTGAGAAAGGTCTGTTTGCATCACTCTACATATCTGGAGCATGAAATAAATATACTGTTAACAAAAGAGCACAATACACTGTGAACTTTTTATTTAAATAGCAGTTTAATTTTGTTAGTTATCTATAACAGATTTCTGATGCATTTCTTAATAATTAAAGGGACAAATGCTCTAAATTTTTCAAGAAAGTGTGTGGTATACTACATTTCTCAGCTGTTTTTTTTTTTTTTTTTTTTTTTTTTTTGTATTGTGGTCTTAAGAATTGCTTGTTTTTAAGTTAAATATGCTGTAAAGTATCTGCTCTACCAAAGTTATGTCTTAATCCTACATCTATCATTTTCCTTGGTAAACCTTAAACTACATAAACATATTTTTCTCCATAACAAGTCTTAGATCTGCCCTGAAGACATTTCCATAATAATTTTGTTCATTGCTTTTGTATAAAAAATGTAGAGTACATCTGTCTTCAGTCCCAGACTAAGAAAATAAAATTGTAGGCAATATGATGCAGCTAGTTATGACATTCTCTAGGAATTCAACTCATTGTTTCATTGACACATTATTTATGTTAATATTGCCAAGCTGAATTTCTGATGCAGATGACTTCCACTCCTACAGTCCGGAGATGCATAAGAAATACATGCTATACAGGGACTACCTGTGTTATGATTTCTACAAAATAAAACATTTGGTTGGCATCAGACTTACTAATGATATGATTTGAACAGAAGCATCAATATTTAAAACACTAAGGCAAACTATTGGTATGCAAGGCTTATATATATATATATATATATATATATATATATATATATATATATATATATATATATATATATATATATATATATATATATATATATATATATATACTCTCTTCCGGAGACACCCTCAACATCTCTATAACAGCTTTAACAGATCAAGAAAAAGTCTGTGTCATATATATGTTGCATGAATTTGACAGCTACCCTTTATATGTAACAAGTATGCATGTTATTTATGCAGTAAAACATTATGTTGAAAAAGTATTTGAAGTGTCAAGTGCCAATGAGCTTCCATTATGAAACAATAGCCTCCTATCATAAATGACGTGTTGAGAGCAGCAGGGAGGTAGCCAGCATCCATTTATTAAAAATGCACAAGGTAGTAATATGTTTTCTTTAATCCACTGCTGCTGCTCTGTGGGACATTGTAATAAACATAGAATTGTTTTACTTTCATGTACATTTCATGATAATATTATTATTGGAAGAAGGTAGGGCAAAGGAACGTGATGCTTTACAGGGTTTTGAATATTTAAAATAAAGGAATTTAAGTTAAAAAATGGTGCATGCCAGATGCATAAGTTGTTAACACATGCTTTACAGATTATGGGAAAAATTATTCTTGAGTGTATGTGGGAAACAGAGTATGATATGAAGCAATCTATTAAACTGGTGCATAAGTTTGTCAGTGGCAAATATAGGGCATTTTGCAGCTGGTTCCAAAATCGATTATGACACTTATTTCACGTAGAGAGAAACATTTTATTTTATTACAGTTTTATTTATTATCATATAAGTATGTTGAATAGCTTTGTCTGATCTTCTGCACCTTGGTTCTTATCACATCATTTTAATGCAATCACGTGTAGCAAACTAGATAAAACAATGGGCTTCCAGCCAAGTTAAATAACAAATATTTTCTTGCAAGGCATTCAAGCCCTAGAGACAGAGTGTTCTATTTGTCCTGTTTGGTCTTGCATAAACTATCCATGTATGTCAGTGTGCAAGTACAAACAACAAACATCTGTCAGTAGAAAAATTCTGGCCTGTCTTAGAGACACAGCAAATAGACTGACTGCGAGTAATTCTGAGAAGGTGCAAAAGAAACTGTAGTAATGGATAAAGGATGATTAATACATGTACAAACAACAGCACAAGTAAAAGTAGATCCAGCCAAACACGGTCAGGAAATAGAGACAAATCCTTTTATTTTACAAGAAACGATAAGTGCTTTCACAGCAACAGCCATTCTTCAGACCAATAGTAAAAATAAATTTACAAGCAGCATTTATATACACTTAACTGTAATTTTTGCAGGACAAAGGATATGATTTCAATTTAAGCTTTAACAAAACAGCTTCATTAAATCCTAGTACCTTATCAGCTTGTAGTTCGAAAATCCAGTCCACTTCCATACATTCTGTATAATTTTTAATGTCCCCTCCACTGCTATTAATGCTATACAACTGTAAAACCTTAAAGTGAAAATTATGATCATTTCCAGTAGCGTTCACATTTGTATAAAGCATTCTTCAAATTACATTTCCTGATATCATTTATATGTTCCCTAATATGATCTTTAAGCATTCTATTTGTTTTCCCAACATAAAAACTTTTGCATATTTTACATGTAGCAAATAGCATACAGCAAATTACTGCTTTTGCAATCAGCATAAAATTTAAATTGAAACACATAATTAGTGGTGGGATGAACATAGCTAGAATCATTACAAATAAACGTACACATATTACATGTTCTGCATACAAAGGTGCCCTGCTCATCAGAAGAAACCTTTTTAATGAATATACTGATTTTTTGGATGTATGTGTTACGAAATATGGCAGTGCATTAACTACTAGAATGTTTAATAAACCTGTAAAGAAATTAATATGTTACATCGAAAGAGCATGTATCCACATCACATGCAGAGAAATGTTCTTAAAAATCAGTTTTATAGAGCAAGATTAAATGCCAGTGATGAAATTATGCTCAGAACATTTGGGGAAATGAAGACTGATTTTTTATCTAGAGGGTATTCTGATTTTGAAATTGAACATACTATTAGTGAGGTTTTATAACATAGGAAAGATCTAGCTAAACCACATTTCTCAAATAATGATAATGCTGAGCATAGAAAAGAAAATAGCTGCAATAAACTTAGAATGAACTTGACATACTCTATAATATTCATCTTGTCTGTGATATTGTTACGAGAAACTGGCCAATCTTGATGTCTGATGACAAGTGTAAAATGTTATTAGGTGATGGCCCTCAGTTTTGTTTTAGAAATAGTTTGTCCCAAAAAAGAAGAATCTATTATACTTCTAATGTAAAGAAAAAGTTTTCTTCTGATAGGCAGGGCACCCCTGCATGCAGAACATGTAATATATGTAGGTTTATTTGTAACGATTCTAGCTATGTTCATCACACTACTCATTATGTGATTCAATTTAAATTTTAGGCAGACTACAAAAGCGGTAATTTGATATATCTTGCTACAAGTAAAATATGCAAAAGTTTTTAAGTTGGGAAAACAAATAGAATGCTTAAAGATCGTATTAGGGAACATCTAAATGATGTCAGGAAATGTAATTTGATGCTTTAAACAAACGTGAATTTGTTTGTGTCTTTCGGCTTTTCCCAGTTAGGGGTGACCACAGCGGAACTCCGGTCCGCTAATGATTGGCAGTTGATTTTTACATACCGGCTTGCCAGGCCTGACACACAACCTTCAGCGAAGGTACTCCCATTCACGCATGTCTCCATACAGAAGACGCTCTAGCTGAGAATCGAACCGGATAGCGTCTTACTGTGAGGCGACAACGCTACCACAGCACAATGCTGCTGGAAAATATCATAATTTTCACTTTATGATTTTACATTTGTATAGCATTAATAGCAGGAGAGGGGACATTAAAAATTATACAGAATGTATGGACGTGGATTGGATTTTAGAGCTACAAGCTGATAAATGACTAAGGCTTATTGAAGTTGTTTCTTTAAAGCCTAAGTTGAAATCACATCCTTTGTCCCACCAAAATTACAAATAACTGCATATAAATGTTGCTTGTAAATTTATTTTTACTATTGGCCTGAAGAAGCGGCTATTGCCATGAAAGCTCTTACCATTTCTTGTAAAATAAAAGGATCTGTCTCTATCCCCTGACTGTGTTTGTCTGAATGTACTTTTACATGTGCTGTTGTTATTACTTGTATTTATCAGCCTTTATCCGCTACTACAGTTTCTTTTGCACCCTCTAAGAATTACATGCAGTCAGTCTGTCTTCTTTTATTAATTCTGAGAGGGTGTAGGTTTTGCTTAAATCATAGATCCTAGTTAGGTAACAAACTGCTCTCAGGATTGCAAACAAAATTTGTTTTATTCATTATCCATGCCTAATGGAATTTCTTCAGCGTATATTACCATATGAACTTATAGAAAGGATTGTTTATAGCATGCATTTCTTTATATGAAAGTTTTCTTGTCATATTATAATGCCTTGTTCCTGCATATGGCTGATTCTAAAACACATTTTCTACATAGAAACTATGCTTTATCTCAAAATATATAAGGATTTCATGGTTCTGTTTCCCATTTTCTAATTCAGTGGAAAACTTAAAACACAAAACTAGAAACATGCATGCTGCAAGCTTTCTAACAGGAAACTGATTTTATTCTGTTTAAAAGTGAGTTTTTTTCCATTGCCAAGAACGTCTTCAGACTTGTATTCAGATTCAATCCCTTGCATTAGACAAACACATGGAAAGTTACAACAAACACAGTGTCACCTTACAAAAACCCTAACTAAAATAAACTGCATAACATATTAAACCATGAAAAGTCCATTGCTTATATATTAAAAAGCTAGTTAAAGTTTCAGTGATTTACTTTTAAAAATACATTTGAAATTTGCAATATTCATAAGTCCATTTGTTCAATTTTCTTTGCGTTTATCATTTTACAGACAAGCAGATAATGATCTACTGTAATACACAGCAGCTGATACAATTAAAATGAGAATAATGCTTTATTTAGAGAAAGAAAACTATGCCAAGGTTTTAAGAAGTTGATATTTTATGTCTAAGAAAAGGTGAAATTAGACTTCAGAAGAATGAGTCTGGATTATTACTCAATGAAAAATGCTAGAATTTATACATGATGGCTGTATGATTATGCAGTGCTAATATTTGGAAGGTTCTCTATGAAACTCTGACTTCTTGAAAGCTGGCATTCTGAAAGAATGAAAACAAAATATGCCTGAAAGTAAAAAAGACAATAAATAAATAAACTCACTGTATCTTTTTTTTTTTTTTTTTGCAGACCCCCCCCCCCCCACACACACACACACACACACAAAGTGAATCATTGCTGGTGCACAGTTAGAAATTGCATTGCCAATGAGTCTCTATGGGAAAAAGAATTTGGTGTTATGATGTTCATTTTTTAACTCCTGGCTACTGCCACTCAAGTAATTTCACCTCAAGCATGTTTAGGGAACAATACTTGGAATTTTAATTTATGGGACTGATCACAGTTTACAAGGCATGCATATGTCCATTGTCTTTGAATTCATGTACAAACCACATGGCTGTGCATGTGATTTGTCTATGAATCCCAGCTTAAGATTGCAAAGCAAGGAAACTTTATTGTCATTCAACCATACAAGTACAGCTGAACAAAATTTCATTCCACCAAGCTCATGCACGATAACACAACATCACAACACAACAACATGTAACAGTAAAATAGTTTACAACACAACAACAGTCAAGAGCCAACCAAAGATCAACATTATCTCAAAAGTTCTTATTTCTCTATCAGTGCAACTGCCGCAGCTGCCTGCTGTCAACCACCTCTACACTTCCGACCATCCACAACAACTTTCTACTCCAGCAAACCTCCTTCCAGCCTCTCTGACCGCAGTCCATCAGTCACCTCTACCTGCAGGCTCGACCGGCCTCATTGACCAAAACACTTCACAGCAACTACCAAGACTTTATCTCTACTGACACCACATCTAAACCGTCTTCCTTCTCCACATTCTGTCACTCCAGTTACTGCAGTATTCAAGAGACCCCTCTAAAATTAATGAAATTCTCTCTCCCACACTCTGTATTGGCCTGATCACTGTTGCAGGCCCAACTTCTGCCACTCCATGCTACTTTATTATGAAAACAAGTAAAACTAACAGTATTTCTTGGCACAAACATCACCAGCATTCCCACGGCAAAGTCTACTCACTATAGAGAAAGAAACTGACTCACCCGATGAAAAACTTCTCTTGACGAGACACAAAAACAGAAAGTGCATATTGGGAACCAGAGAGGCCACAGCCATAATCGGCCACACTTCCCACTTTTTAAGCACAAGATTGCTGCCCTTTATTAATGGTATTACCTTACCTGCTTCATTTTAATGTGATCTTTTGCATTTTGGAAACCAGTATGAAGAAGTTCTTAGTGGAACTTGAAATATTGGAAACACTCATTGTTTTCTTTTTTTTATAGTAATATTGGGTCCCTTGTTTTAAAGGGTGTATTCTGTGTGTGCTTCAATTTTGTTTTCTACTTTTACTACACTTTGGGAGATTTAGCCTTTTGTAGTCTGCTCAAGTTTGGTTCAGTGGTAGATGGATTAAGTTATGTTTGTGTTTCATGTCTCTGAAGACCTCATTTAACTGCATTAATTCTGCAAAGAACTGTCCATCCTGTGTATGTTGAACAATTAAAAGTTATAAATAAAACTAAAGACAGCTACGATTTGACATTTGAGACATATACATATGTTTGTCCCTAACCCCCTCCCAAGAAATATATCATTCATGCAATATTCATGGGACTGCACAACGTGCCACATAAGCTAGCTATGGTTCTCTCTCAAAGATGGAAAGAGAGGGCTTTCTTGACCCCGTCTGTTACTAGTAATGCAACAGGGTTGGGATTACCATGGATAGTGGTGCGGAATACAAGTATGTGCTTATCTATTGTTCATTTTCAGGGTTCCATTATCTATACTGGTTTCAGAAGCCTTTATTTTCTTTACAAAGGGTAGCAAATAGCTGCAATCCCATCTAAAACATTAGAAGTGAGCACTAGTAATGATAACTTCTAATGCTTTTCTCTCTCAGATGATTGAAAACCCCACAGGTAAGGCTTTAAGTAAAACGACAGCACTGAGAGCTATCCTTACACTGAAACAGATTAAGAACTAATGTGATTCTTGGTGGAAATGACTGAAAAAAGTAGGCCGCTCATTAGATATATAACTAATAATGAACCATGATATGCTTTACTTACTGTTAATGTTTCATTGAAGACATCTGAGGTAGCTAGATTACTTAATCTTGGGAAGCACTCCTGTGCCTTTACACAGCAAATCATGAAAGACATTGATTTAAACAGTATAGTTGTTACATAACGTTAGTGACAATCTACCATAGGAAATTGCAGGTGATAATACTGAAGCCCAATCTGTTCTTCTTTCCCTTCTAGGTGTTATAAGGAAGGTGAGGTCAAGTGTAATCCAGGGGAAGGCAGCTTCAGTGATTTACTGCTAAGGATCAAAAGAAGACTTAATGAGCATGATTTGCTTATCTGATTGTACCTCATTTACCATTAGCTGCCATTGTTGCACCTTTGATTGTCACTATAGCACCACCTACACACCGACTAAATCTGTCAAGATATCAAAGCATAATAAAATATCATAATATGATAGGCTCTGTCATACCAGTGTCAAGCAGGTTTGAAAAGCAAACCAGAAGTACACAAAAATCAGGCCAAAAAAAAAAAAAGATAGAATATAACGTGAAGGATCAGATGAGATGGTAAGAAATGTAAAAAGGCATAAATGTAGTTGCAAGTACAGAAAACTCCTGGAATAGCCTCATGTCAATCAGGATGTGACACAGGAATGGTTAAGGAGAGGTGAATTTAAACCCAGGATAGTGGACTACATACATATTGGTTTGCAAAATCCATTGTACATGTTGAAGAAACAGACAAATGCAGGTTTTGAAAAACAGAATAAGAAACATTCATATATCGTGTTGACGGGTGTGATACACTAATGGCAGAGGGCCTGTATACTGAAAGGCATAATAATAATGTGGCAAGACTGTTGCATTGGAGATTATGCAAACATTATAATATTGAAATAACTGAGAATTATGGGAAACATGAGCCACAAAACATTATAGAAAATCATGAAAGTTTATATCATGTGGGATCACCAATTACCAACAGTCCAAAAAAATAACTGTGAGAAAACCAGGTGTAGTAGTGCATGAAAACAAAAGTATCACTGAGCATTGAAATTGCTGCACCCAGTGATTACAGTGTCTTACAAACAGATAGACACAAAATCATAAAATACCAGGATTTGCAGGCAGACACAAAGGCAATGTGGAACAAAGACGTCCAGACAGTTCTAATAGTAGTAGGAGCAATAGTCTCATAAAAGAGAATTTACGGTCATATTTAGATATGGTGCTGATACATGTAACTCCATATGAATTGCAAAAGGAGTCAATTCAGGGCACACTGGGTGCTGCAAAGAGCACTTTTGGTTAACATCAAAGATTGACACAATACTTATTTCACAAACTTTAATCACACTTTGACTAAGGGATGGGGTCCATTCCTGTCATGGTATTGGAAACCCAAAAGACTTGGAGAAATTAAACCAAGCAAAAGACTAAATCTGTCAAATAACATACTCTCTATCTAATTAAGAAAAGGGGAGAACAGAAGGTGGCAATGGGTAAGGAAGTAGTTGAAGAATATATGTGACTAACTGTGTCAGTATACTTCACTCCCCTACCCTTTCTTCTACCCTCTTTACACTCTACATTTTTTATTAGCAGGAGTAGTTTTCTTTTTAATTCACTGTCCATCATTGCAGTGGTGAAGAGAGGCTATCAGTAAAGCTACTATTAAAATCCCTTTATGTCTAAATCATTAAGAATGTGTTATCATATATGACTGCTTGTTTCCTTTTGTTTGCCACTATGTTATATGTTTTAAAGATTAAATCAAAATATTTCCTGTAATTACCAGTTTATCTAAAACCTGGTTATGTATAAAGCATGCTATTCACATACTGTCTTGAATTAGAATAGTGCAACAACAGTCTAAATCATAAAACACAAAGAAACTTCATGTCTTCTTTTCCACTCTCCCTTTCTTTTCTATTTCTCTCTCTCTCTCTCTCTGTTACTTTTTTGATTTTTTTTTTTATTTGTTGGCAGTACTTAGCTGAATAGAACTAAGATGCAATCACCTCAGTTTACAAACTGTCCCAAAAAATGTTCAAACCTTCCATTGGTATAATTAACCAACATCCAGCTGTCATTGTTCTCTATGCATCCAAATTAAAAGATGCTGATATCCTCTTTGACTCCTGTGAGATCAGAAATCTAAGGATCTAATATAGTGGCCTCTCTTCCTTCCTTCACTAATACCTATTACATAGAAAATAAAGGAAAAAGATGGCAATTTCAATTTTGACTCATGATATGAGACTTCAGTATGGCAGCTGCCAAAGAGTATTCTGTGAATAGATCACTGATTTTACGTGCTTAAAATTATCAAGAAAAAACAACAGACTACATAAAAACTTCTTTAGACACTATTGTGAACGTAAGAGCCATTACATTTTTCCCATAGAGTATCAAAACAACTTCATGTAACTAATCTTAATATTTTAAACAAATGTGTCATGCCGGATAGAAAACAATGAAAAATGCATAGAACACTTGTAATATTTGATTGAATAACTTGACTTCCCTACTTGTAATAAATAATTTACCAAACATCCAATTAAAACAGATAATTCACCCTTCAGTGATCTTTTTTTTATTGTAACCCATAAGAAATATAAAATACATAAATTCAATAAAAGTACAAAATGCTTTATAAGCTGCTTAAGGCAAACAAAAAACATGGCTTACAGGCCATGTTATTTTTCTTCTCTGTTGTGATTTTTTTCAATATATGGGTATGTACACAGATTTTTAGAAAATTAATTGGTATGTTTTGGGTTAAAACTAAATTTCTTACAATCCTGAGAACAACATATGTGTGCTCACATTTTCTGCAGTTTATGCTATATTGTGGAGAAAAATGAAAAAATTAAAGTAGGAATGCAGGAATATATCAGAAACACTAAAAAGTATATATCTGGAAAACTGTACTTCTGAGCTCTTTTCATTATGCAACGGTGAAGTTAATTGCTTAAAGGCAACCATATCAAGATAAGTGAAAGCTAAATGTATAGCTAGAGTGTCTGTAAGGACTGCACTTTTAATGAAGCAGTGTGGGTTCATACTAAGCTGTTCATGTAGGGAAGCATTTGCAGCCCAGTCAATAATCTCACCAGTTTAACAAGGTATGAATTAATATCAGACACTAACTGAATTTGGAATACTTTCCATAAGGGCTAAAGAGACTGCCCTGCAACTGTACTTAGTTAACAGTTATCCAGGTTGTAATTTCAATGAGACACAGAGCTACTCATGTTTATAGCTAACTGGAGAATATTCCATAAAAGAAGTATTCTCTGTTTAAGGTATTCATCCTGCCTAAGGTCCTATTTATGTTCTAGTTATAGTTCAGGTATCCTGAGCAGGTACTCAGCGTGGTAATAGTTTTTTGTGGATATGTAGGAGTCTGCATAGGGTAGGACATTTTGGCACCTTGTATGTTAATTTTAAAATGATATACCCTTATCCACAAGGAGTTAAACAGGAACTACATTGTCAGTATTTGCTCTACTGATTCTTGATGTTTATTCGCTATTTAATTAAAAGATATCCAATTGTTTTTACTGTTCTTTTAATTCTGGCTACCATGTTCTAACTGTAATGGTTCCACCTTTAGTTAAAAGGCTCTGTTTCTAGCTTATATTTAATGTTATACATTGTTTTATCCTATTTCAATAGCTAAGTACAGCTGCTGTGTTACAGATAGTTGAGTTATTATGCAATTAGGTGATTGCTCCTGTGCTTTTGACCTATGAATTGTTGTTTTCTAATCCTGTTGCTGATGTTTAATATTTGAACAAGAGTTTTTGACCTATTATTTGATGTTTTCTACTCCTGGTGCTGATGAGTAATATTTGACCAAGTATTTTAGTTCTGTTAAATCTGTACTGCTAAAGAAATGTCTCTCTTGCTTTACCTAGTGTTAATTATAACCTTCTTCTCACTTTATTTTTATTTCTCTCCAGCTGTGCAAACCTATTATACTTACTTTTTCCACTCCCGGCTGTGCCCTACTGGACTCCAAAGACTAGCTATATCCACCTACCTAAACCTGCCTGTGTATTTCCTCACCTGGGTAATCTAAACACCCTTCGACTAAAAGCCACATTAACTAAGATTGTATGTCACAAAGTAAATTTTTTTCTTCATTTACTATATGTATATACTAATCCACTACACCTCCTAGGTGTACTAGTTAAACTCCCATATCTGCCAGCAGCCACACCCCCCTGTCTACTACTGTTGTACTCCACTTTCTGACTCTAAGATACTGTAGCCCCCAACCTTTATTCTAACACCCCTTTAACCTCACCCTTCTCCATTACTTTTCTTTTTTTTTTTACTTACATCCAACTGCTGCAATCTCTTCTCAGGGTACTTACAGACTTTGGCCACTAGATGGCAGTCTTTATCCACCTCTAATTTCACTTCATTTCTCTTCCTACCTCTTATTTTAAACTTTTCACACCTGTTGCACTTTTCTCCTTTACTATCTTCTTCCATAGTCCATTTAAACCTTGTACCCATCTCCTTCCATAGTCCTTTTAAACCCTTACCTAGCCCTCATCTCCACCTCCATTACTTCTAGATTAACCCTTACTCACCCAGGTTTCCCCTCTTTTTTCTTTCCCCTTCCTCACACTCACAACCTCTGCCTTTTTACTTACTGTCTCCTGTTCTTGCCTTCTACCTTACTGATTGTTTTTTCTCACTGCTTTTACCTTACTTGGGTCTGTCCCACTCCGTTTGCCCTGCGGGCTCACCCGTTCCCCATACCCAACCCCCAATTCCCACCCACCCCAGTGGTCCTAGACTTATACTCCACTAAACACTCCCCCTATTTTTCTCAACCTATCACAAACCTCCTCATCAATATGCCACTCCCCTATCTCTTTCTTTCCTAATTAGTTCTAATTACCTCTCTTTTAAACTACTCCCTTACCTATCCTAACCATTTTCTGCACTAACTACTTCCCATATCTACAGTCTATAAAACCTCCACTAATTTCTTTTTTGCATATTTTAAACCCTGCTCAATCTCTTGAAACATTCTCTCCTATTTTTCTACTTCACCTACTCACACAAGCTACTCTCATCTCATATCTACTCACTACTATGGCCCCAACACAGAAAACTATCTTCACAAACATACTACTCTTAACTAACGCAATAGCCTCTCTTACCATACCTTACTCACTCACCTTCTTTGAAAATCTTACTCTACTTGAACAAAACCATCATTTCCAACAAACTTTACCATCTTCTTTCATCTACACCCTTAACCACAGTAACATAACCTGTACCTCTAACTATATACTACCAAAATATCACAGAGCAACCCATGTTACTTACTTCACTATCAAAAAGAATTTTAATAATTCCTACAAAATCTTTAAATTTCTACACTATCCCCAGTGTCACCTCCTCTTAGACGATGATATTCATCCAAACCCTGGGCCCAATAATGACAATAGCAATAACCTTGACAATGTAACTTTACCTTCTACATTAGCTAAAGCACCTAACTCCCTCCTGATAGCTCACCTTAATATTAGAAGTATTAACAATAACATTTCCCACCTGCATGCACTCCTTGATTTGCACTCATTTGATATTCTATGTCTTACAAAAACTTGGCTAAAACCATCTACTCTAGACCAGGAAATTACCCCTCCTGGCTATAATATCCTTAGATGTGACCGCAAAACCAAAAAAGGTGGAGGTATAGCCATTCTCTATAAATCTAATCTCCAAGTGTTCCCCTTTAATGTGCTTCCATCATTAGACACCAAATCTGAAATTCTGTCTACCAAACTCCAAATCAACAACTCCAAATCTATCTACCTAATTTGTATGTATCTTCCCCCTGGTAACAATACCAATACTCTTGAAAACTTAGTTACCTCTCTACCCAACTACCCCAGGAGACCATTGTACTGGGTGACTTCAACATAGACTGGTTCACCTGCAGTTCCCAGAACCCTACTAACCACATAAATCTCTTTGGATTCTCTCAATTAATAACCACTCCTACTAGAATCCACAAACCTAGCAAGAAATAATCTACTGTTGGCTGGATCCTTATTAATAACCACCCTGGCAATTATACTCCAGGAACCCTTCCCGACAAAATAAGCGACCATATGCTTACCTACATTATTAGACAAAAACTCCATATCTCAACTACTCATAATCTCAAAACTTCCCACTCAAAAAAATTCTTTAATCCAGATAGCTTCCTAAATTAATTGCAAGCATGTGACTGGTCACCACTGACCCATCTTGAGCTTGATGAAGCTGTGACCTACTTCAACACTAACTTTCTTTAAATCCTAGACTACCACGCACCTTATCGCTCTACTAGAATAAGAACCAAATCTGCCGCATGGCTAACAAAACAAACTAAGCAAAAGATGCTCCTCAGAAGTAAAATGTGGTCTAAATGGAGAGCTACCAAATGTCCATCTGATCAACTCCTCTTTAAACAGTTAAGAAATACCACCAAGAATAATATTCTTAGAAACAAAAAAGACTTCTACCTTCACCTCCAACAAACCAGTCAACAAACTCCACAAAAATTTTGGTCAGGGATAAACAAACTTCTTCAGCCAAGACACTCTACTACTCCTGCCCCAGCAGGTTTCAACCATGATAACTCCAACCAAATCCCTGACACCTTTAATAACTACTTTACAGAAGCCATTCAAACCCTAGCCAATTCTTTACCTCCTTCTACTGCTTCCCACTAAATACCTCCAAGACTTCATCTCCTACCTTTCATATACAACCTGTACCTACATCTCTCATCTATAAGCTACTTAAAAAACTGAAACCTTGCACCCCGTCTGCTGACTGTCTCCCATCTGAATACCTACAAATTGCCGCAAAAGCTATAGACTACCCCATCTCTATCCTTATTAACAGAACTATCTCTGAAGGCAAAATCCCTACCATATGGAAAGTATCCCACATCATCCCACTACATAAAGGTGGATCTTCTATTGAGCTTTCTAACTTTTGACCTATTGTCTTACTCTCCCCATTAGCTAAGATAATGGAAAAATGTATTCACAAACAACTACTTAACCACCTACTACAAAATAACTTACTAGCCAACTGCCAACATGGCTTCAGATCATTCCACAGCACAACGACTGCCCTTCTATCCTTCACTGACTCTATAAATAAAAATTGTAACAATAACTCCTTTTCCTCTGCACTATTTATTGACCTGTCAAAAGCCTTTGATATGGTTAACCATAACTTACTTCTAGACAAACTAAAGTGCCATTCTCTTGATCCACAAGCATTACAATGGTTTAGGTCTTATCTTAAAAACAGACAGCAAGCAGTACTTTGGGATAACAATCTGTCTTCATTACTTCCAGTAAATATTGGAGTCTCACAAGGCTCTATCTTAGGTCCCCTTCTTTTTTCCTTATTTATTAATGACCTACACATGAACATACCTCAAGCCACCTGCATTCAATATGCAGATGACGAACCTTAATCTGTACTGCTAAGAATATAGCCTCCCTCCAGTCCCTCACCCAAACTGTTTTCCATAATGTTAAAAACTTGTTTATGCAACACTGCCTCCTCCTAAATCACAAAAAAAAAAACACTGCTTTTTACTCCAACTCATAAGTCACCCAATCCATTCTTTTCTATAACCTCTAACAATGCTACCAACATAACCCCAGATACTACAACCCACCTACTAGGTGTAACAATTGATAATCGTCTTCACTATGATGACCATATTAACTCCACCATAAAGTCTGTTAACAAAAAACTTGGTACTCTCTATTGAATTAAACCCTTCCTTACCCCTTCAGCCAGGAAAACTATTGCCCAGACCCACCTCATTTCTACTCTTTTCTATGCCTCTGCTATATATACTAATCTATCTAAAAACAACCTCTCCAAACTTTCTACCTGTTATAATAGCATAGCTAGATTCATCACATGCTCTCCCTTTAAAACTCATCACTGCCTTAACCTCAAACAACTAGGATGGCTAGAACTGCAGAACCATATACTCTGTCAACAGTTACTTATCACTCAAAAGATCCTACACCACCCCAATAATGTCCCTATCCTCACTAATCTGATTTCACCATATAAAAATCTAGCTACACTACGTTCTGCTAATAAACTCCTGGTCTCCTCGATTAAATCTAACAACAAAGATGGTGACTCACTTTTCTCAAACACTACAGGTAAAACTGGAATCAGCTTCCTCCTGAACTATCTACCCTAGCTTCTACTTCTCTATTTAAAAAACATATTAAACAACATCTTAAAACTCAGTGGCTTTGTCCTTGTGCTAACCCAGACTGAAATATTTTTCCCCTCCTGCTCATACCCCTTTCCCCACTCCCCTAACCTATACCTCCAAATCTAGTTACTCCCCTTTTTTCATAGTAAGAGGATAACATATAAGGGCTTTACTCTGTCTTACTCATACCCACTTTTGTGTTTAGTATAATTGTCTTTTATTTAGTTTAACTTTTAGTATAATGACTATAGTTTATAATTATAATACTATATTTTTCTTTTAACCAATGCTACCTCTGTACTGTTATTATACATGTCTTTGTTATATTGTTAACTTTGTCACTGTTCATGCTTGGAGCTTTTCTCCCCGGGCCTCTACTGAAAATGGTTATATATCCAGTTAGACTAGCCCGGTCAACAAATGTAAAATAAATAAATAAATAAATAAGTATTTGTAAATGCTGGTTGATTTTATGCTTTGCCATCATCCTTTGAAATCTGTGCAAAAGTGCCAGAAATGTGAAAGATTTTTTCCACTGCTTAGCAGACTTTTTACTTAAGCAAAGAGTTTGCAGCAATCAGACAATTACATATGTACAAAATATTAAAATCAGGGTTTGTTCCTCATGGGACTCCAGTTTTTGTTGAGTTTCAGCCTTCTCCAGAAATGGAGAAACCCTGGAAGTGACTTATACTAGTTGCAGTTTGTAGAATTCAAAGATAACCACAGCACTGGGTCAGGGAATATAAAAGGGCAGTGAAAAATAATTTCTGTTGGACCTTACTGGTAAAAATGCACTGAAATTGAATCTTGATAAGTTTGCCCTTTATATTTAATGCTAGATCTCAGGCTATCATAAAGTCAGTTATGTCAAATCACACACACATGACCTCCAATGATATGAATACACAGTGTGAGCTGGGGCCAGTGGTATAGCTGACCATAATAAACATGAAAACATTTTCAGCAATATAGTACAATGTTGAACAGAATACCACTACAAAACCATTAACCCTGTAAGGCAGTATGTGATTACTGAGTACAACAAAACAAAAGATGCAAAAAATAATAATAATACACCCTTTGTTTTATTAAGTTTCTACCCATATATTTTTGTTGTTTTCCTCTATTTCCTATTAAATATGCAATAGTTTTGTGTGCATCAGTGGCATGGAAACCAGTAAGCTGATAGGAAATGGTTATTTTGACATCTTCTAGCCCTACTTCATAAATGTATGTAAATATGTAATTTAAATATGCATTGCTTGGACATGTCATGATTTTGATGTATTTCATATCAGAAAACATTATGTATGATGAGCTGCAGCCATATAATTAGTAGCAGCATTAACCAATAGATAGAAAGTATCACTTGGAAATTGGAATATATCTAATGTTGAGAAGCAGTTCAGAAACCTCCACAAATCCACATCAAAGGTGTGAGCACACATGCAGCCTCTCAAACGCCTGTAGCATTCACATTATGTCCCACCTATACAGACAGTAACCACTGATGTGCACACATAAGGATTATTACTGAAAGTTTAATATATCTGATGTTTCTGCAGAACGTGAGCATTGGTTTTTGGTCAGATATATCAGCAGATGGGCACTCCTGCATTGCATGAAATATGAGTTCTTGATCTCAAACTATGACAATGAGAGAGCTGTCCGGCTACATAGATAAGTAGTCTGCGTGCTTCATTCAGTCCTGTTTTGATGTCTGAAGTAGACATTATTTTCTCTACTAGCTTCTTACTACCATGTGACAATTAGGTCTAGTTTTTTTCTGCATCAATCTTAATAAATTCTTTTGTTACAGAACTCCTGCTTGAAACTCCTTCTAGGAGAAAGTCCAGAAGGTGCTGTTTTTCTATCTTACATGACTCTTGATATAGTTACCTTTAGTTCTGTCTTCTTTCTTTTTTTTATGTGATGGAAAGTGTGATTACTAATTCTGGAAATATTATACATCTTAATAAATATTTTAATAGTGATGTCTACGGATTTCTTGTTAACACATATAAGACATAAAATATGCAAGAAAATTCCTCTAATCTTCTTTTCAGTCTACAGTAGTTTATAGACCTGTGAAAATGATAGGAGTAAATGGAGGTAAGAAGCATAGGAGTTCTCCAGGAAAATAAACCTGAAAATAACAATGCTATGTAGCCATCTGAATCTATTGAGGGGTAATCAAAAGCTACTTTGTGGCTTTTTGTATTGAGTGACACCCTCGCATATTTAACAATATAAATTAAGCTCACCCACATGCTCACAAGGAGAAAACCTCATTTGGATCCCTTACTTTCTCTACAAGTCAAATCATTTCAAGAGAATGTAAGGGTGAGGCATTGTTATTCGACTTCTGTTATCATTTGTGAAATGAATTAATTACAAATTCAGATCAATGCTGTAAACATTTAAAAACATGAGCAAAGTAAAATAGAAAAATCGTCTTACCATGATTTTTCTCACCAAATATTGAAGTTGGCAATTGGCATTCCTCAATTTTTGGATCTTAAGGTAGTTGATGATTCTCTTGCTCCCCTCAGAGATCCTTTCCAATATTCTTCAGTGAGGCACCAGGTGACAAGATTTCAGATGGGTAGGAGCCCAAACAAGGCAGAACTTTATTATCTGGGAATGGATATCTCGCACAAGATGTCAGAAATGCAGACCCCTTGTGATGAGACATCAGTTCTTGCTTTAGAAGCGCGCATGCTTACAGACTACAAATACGCAGAACAGGAGTGCTTTATTTACTAAACAAGAGTGTTCCAGTTTTTTGTCTGATTCAAAAACTTCTACTTCAAAATAATCAGTAGAACTGTAAAAGAGGAAAGAATGCACATACCTAACAACAGAAAATGAGAGTGAAGATAAAAATCGTATATACTCTATATGGATTTTCTCAGACAGAGATTCTGAATACAAACAGGCATAATGAGCGTTCCTTATCAACATATATTAGTATTGAGGACATGTTTGGTGACACAGTTAACTTTGTAAACAGTCATTTTACATGGTCTTTTTAAAAGAAGTAATTTTGCAAAGATACTTAAAGCTTTTAAAACAGTCTCAGACCAAGTCTCTACCTATTCCTCCTTTTATTGAATTCTTTTAATGTGTTTTTCTGGAAGCAGAACAGAACCAGATACGATGCAACTTGCACCTAAAAAGCTCAAGAGGAGTTGCAGAGTGGTTGCAAAGCACAATTATTTTAATAAGAGTAGGACAGATGACCAAACACCTGAATTAGAACCTCATAAATAGTGAAACAGCATACCTACATCAACAATGACTAAATAAAACTGGATCCTTGATGAATGTATTAAAATGTGTCTGTACATCATCTACACTGGATATCCTATCCTTAGATTACCTAATCAATATATCACAGTTTCAGTTCATTATTTTGTATCAGGGAAATGATATGCTCTGCTCCTGCAGTACCCCCGGCTGAACTAGTCCCTCCCTCCTTCCACCATAAGCATACTTTACTATGTTGAGAGAGAAGGAATTAGTAAAATCTATTTCTTAGACAAAGATCAAATATATTTTTACTAGGCTATATTAATTAACTAGTCATCTCTGTTCCAAAGAATGTACTCTGTGTGTTTAACGTCATCTCTATGAACTGCAACTTGTGAATGGTGTATCTATTGACAGTGTTCTTGCTATAGTTGCCCAGATATTTGCACTAGGTTCACACTGTATGAACTGATGCTATTTTTTTTTTACATAGATAATATGTCATTCTTCTCTATTATGGTTTGTAATAACTTTATTTAAATATAACCATATTACATCAATGTGAAGGTTTTCTCCCTGGGCATCTGCTGAAAATGGGATATTATCCCAGATGGACTTTGGGGATAAACAAATGTCAAACAAAAATAAATTTGACTAGGGAAACTGTAAAGACTTCTGCAAAAGAAACAATTTATGCTGACACAAACAATGCATAAGGCTGGATATCCCAAAGCTAAATGTGATTATAATGCTATAGCAGAGCTTCTGTTTCTGGTACCGTAATTAAGAAGAATATACTGCTATGTTAGGGACTTTTCCTGAAGTTGAAAAGCCATGATCCATTTTTTTTTCTAGTTTAGTTTTCATTTTTGATTCACAATCTCAGTTCTGCAGAAGCTAGAGGAAAGGAGTAAAACTGAAACCACAGATCCTTTCCACCAAAGTACCTTTAGACATTTATTTAAGGCAAACTACCTACTCATAAGTGATATATTGACAAGCTTCACATCCCCACTAAACCCTATCACCTCCAATGAATACACAGAAACATGTCACTACATTATACCAGCATGTAAACACCAGCATAGATTCAACTGTACCCAATAGGAACAAGAGCAGGGCAAACCTCAGAAACAAACCCACACGGTGGAACCATAATATCAACAAGATTTGTAATACAAAGAAAATAATTTTGACCAAAAGTAGGAAGAGTAATTCCCACAGTGTTAGAGCCCTTTTCACTGAAATAAACAAATAACTTAGGAGCTTAATAAAATTCACCAAAGCTAAGTCTGAGGCTAAAATAGCTACCAAAGCCAAACATAATCCCAAGGCATTTTTCAGTTATGTTTGTAATCTCAAAAGCACAGTGCAGCAATGTGGTGAGCTGATTGCTGATTGTGAATTAAATTACCAACAACGAGACTGATGACATAGCTAACCTACTAGCAAATACATTTAGTTTGAACTTTTTCCCTATCTCCCCTCCATCTGTCCCTCAAGATATACCTTCAACTGGCTCAAATCCAGCTATCACAAGTCCTAAAGTGTTATCAAAAGCCAAAAATACTGCATCTATGAGTCCTGACAATATTCCCGAATGCATCACAAACAGCACAAAGCATGATTTAGCCACATCCCTAACAACACTGCTTAATCTCAACCTTCACACAGGTTTTGTACCAAGCAAATGGGGAACAGCTACAGTCATTCCCCTACATAACAGAGTACCTTCCACAGACCCACTCAGTTATAGACCCATAAGTCTGACCAGCCTCATATCCATAGCCATGGAAAAACATATCATGGAGTTAATCAATCAGGGCATAGGCAACCTCCAAATCCTAGACCCATCTCAGTTTGGATTTGTCAAGGGCAGGGTCATGCATACTCAATCTGGTAGATTTTTTTTGAAAGGGTCACCAAAGCAATGGGTGAATGCAAATGGCACACATTGCATACCTCATCCTAACCAAAGCTTTTAACACAATTCCCTACTCAGGCATAGTAGAAAAGCTAAATAATGTATGAACAACCCCCTATGTCACCTTCTCGATTGCCAACAGGCCAACAGATAGTATGCAGATAATCAAAATAGGGGAAGTTTCCTCCACAAAGAGACCAGTCAACAGAGGAGTGATGCAGTGTTCTGTGCTGGGAACTCTCCTGCTTGGCATCTAATTTTCTGAAGTAAAAGTCAAAACCAAAGGGCTATGGCTGACTAAAATTTCAGATTACTACAAGCTAGGAGCAGGTATTGAAGCATCAAATGACTTAGCCATCCTGCAGGAAGGTTTGTCTCAAATAAATAACTTGTGTCAAAATTTTGGTCTGAAATGAAATGCCAAAAAATGCATTACTGTGTCCTCTGGGAAATCATTTACCACAAGGACAATATGCCCCTATGAGCTGACCCAGTGGTTCTGGATTTGTGAACTTATATAGACAGTGACTTAACCTTTGATCAACATGTGTCTATTGCTGAAGAAAGTACTGTATTTTACAGCTTATAAAGAAAGGGTGTGTGTCTAGATCTAGAGGTGTCATTGTCCCCTTATACTCAGTCCTCATTAGGCTAGTCATTGAATATAATGCCTCTTTTTGGTATGTACCTGTCCAGACACATGCAAAAATTGGAATGGCAACAAAGATACCTTGCTAAAAGGATACAAGGGCTAAACAACATGCCCTACATGGACCAACTCAATGCCCTGCTACTGTACTCAGCATTCTACAGACTGCTAATAGGTGATCTGTGTCTGGCATACAAGGCATCCTCCATCCCAGTACTGATGAATTTACTACACATCAGCAAGTCAAATGGCATCAGAATTACTTGGTCTAGGGATCTAAACTTCTGAAACATTGACAGAATGGGTCGGAAGGACAGGTATATTTCACAGATGATGCCACTGTAATGGAACAGACTCCCCACCCTCATAAAATAAAGTTCACCCCTGTCCATTTTCAAGTCATCTTAGATCTATGGATGGGAAACAAAAAAATTACCCCAGGATTGCCCCTATACTACTAACAGACAGATGCAGCATCTAAATGCTTTATCCCATGTGTGGGTCCCCTCAAATTATCTATGGTATGATCCCAGTTATTCTCATTGGGTAATATATAATTATTGACCATGGGATGGGTAAGGCCAATTTATAACCAAATAGGATAAGTATTTTGAGCGAAAAAAGGGAAATTGACTAGTCTTACAATGGTCTACAAGGGGAACTAGCTCGATACTTACTTGTGAACCTATAAAAATACGGAACATTCTATAGATTTTTCAGCTGCCAGTCCTCAAATACAATGAACAATACCCTTTATAATACAAGTTTCTGTACAACATGCAAACCAGGCAGTAATGGGCTCATGATAAGAAGCTGTTTCTGGAGAAAATACAGTCTCGATGTGACAGGATGCAAGTGCAACAATGACAAAAGCCCAATTTCCAAAATGAAATGCACCAGTGCCATGATCCACACAATCCACCTCTCAAGAATTCCACAAGGTAGTGAAATAATTACACATGGGGAGTGCAGTGGAGCTTGCTCCCCCTGCTTATGTGTGTATGAGTTGTGTATGCATGTAGTTTTGTTTGTTTATGTTATGATGTGGGTGTTGTGTATGTATGGTGTAGTGTGTGCGGTTTGTTCGGTGTTTTGAATTTCACTGTTTTGGGATTGGAGTTCTGTTGTTTCGGTGTTTTGTGGATTCGGTTTCATGGTCTCGAGATACTGAAATTCGATATTTCAGTATTTCTAGATTATGAAGTGAATACACACACATATATATATATATATATATATATATATATATATATATATATATATATATATATATATAGGGTCTATATTATAATAGTGAATGCTTAAAATAGTGAATGCTGTATAACCGACCCTAAAATATCGAAATGGCAAAATGCCAAATACACAGAAGAAAAAAAATGACTGCTCCTTAAAAAAAACACAAAATAAAGTGGGGGGCTGTGCCCTCCACACCCCCTTACTTAAATATACCAACTCTGAGATCACACCACAGTGGAGGAAATGGCAAAGTCCCAAAAATGGCCCAGTGATTTTTTTCCCTGGAAAAAAAATTGCTGTTCCGTGTGTTCAGGATTTCGCCATTTCGATTAAAAAGGTTCGACTAAACAGCGTTTGCTATTTTAAGTGTTTGCTGATTTCATAGGAAAATATATATATATAAAATCATCTATGTTTTTCTTTCCATTGTGTTCATATGAATCCTAAAGTTACTTCTCAAAATCTTCCTAATTTGTTTTGATTTCATTCCTTGCACTCCATGATTCAATGCTGAATGTCAATGTAAAAGCATTTCCCTTTGCTGGCTGCCTAGCTCTTTCATCTGCATTAACCACTGTTTCCCTGTTACATAGAATTGGTGTGTAAGTTATATGTCTTAACTCTATTATTCTTCCTTAAAGTTCCATCCGCCACTTTATTATTATGTTGGCTACATAGAAAAAAATATTTTCACTTATAAAAATGTCATTATCTAAAATAAGTCTAGAAAACCTTGATTCCTAACTGCATTTTCCTTAATGAAGCTGATATGGCTGCTATCATAATGTAGATATCTGTCCTAATAAAAATGGTAGAACATAACTATTATTGTCTGCCTGCAATTCTACATATAAAACTATTCATTTCCACGTATATGCATTTGCAGTCAATATAAAAAAACTCATTAGACCCATTCAAGAAGCCTGCTTGGTAGAAATGCAGAAAACATATAATGAGTATAACACCTACCCATTTGGTCTTGGTAAACAGTATAGGTATGCTAAATCAGATGTTTATATAGCTTTTGTTCATAAGGATAGTATTTGTGGTCCACATTTATACTGTGACTGTAGTTTTAAAAATGTTGTATTTCTGAGTACCTCTGATAACTATGAGGCATTTTGCATACATAAAACATCTGACAATGTTTAACAGAGAATGCATAAACACATATATATGTCATTAAACATAACATGGCAAAAACGCCTTCAATAGACAATCCATAATTTTCAGTAATTTTTTTTAAATATCCATGTTGTCATGCTAGAGAACATTACATTTCTGGTAAAAGGGGTTGATGCTGAATGTTTGCTGGAAAAGAAGGAACTGTAGTGGCAACAAAGAGTTAATGCCACTTCTGTACCAGGCATTAATGACCCTGTGAATCTGAAGTCATAAGAAATGTCTGAAGTGCTAGCAAGCAGTGTTAGGAAGGTAGCAGATGGATACCTGGATGAGGGATTACAGACTGCATTGTCAGAAGTGTTACCAATAATACCTATTTTTTTTACTTTGTATAAAAATTGTTATGATATTTCTTATATATTTAAAAAATATACCTGAGAAGTGTTACCTGTGGGGTAGCCAGCAAATTGAGAGGGAAGAGGATTAGGTAATAGAATGATTGCCGCTTTAGGCAAAAAATGAGGGACTGGCATTGGTAGGAGAATGGTCCTGACCTTGCAAAAAAGTGAGGTCTGTGTTGGAGACATGTTCCATGTTAATCCAGATGAAACAGTAGTACTCAGAGCTAGGTTAGAAAGGTACATCCCAGTGAGTGTACCTATACCAAACATAGATGGGAAGAGTAGAAGTAGAAGGGGGTGTACATAGACAGTGGAAAGAAGGGAAACAAGCCTCAGGCAGCATGATTGGGTATTATTAGAGTGCAGTACAAGGAGTCAGGGTAAGAAACTGCATGTAGTGATACAGTAAAAGAGATTGGATATTGTCAATATTACACAAATATGGACCATAGGCAATAAAAGGTGGGAAATGAATGTACCTTGGTGTAGGCTGTTCAGGAAAAACAAAAAACCAAGAGTTAGAGATCCAGCAGCAAACTACATAAAGGAAAGCAGTACACTTGAAATCAGAGAGGAGAAGGAGAAACAAAGCCACATTAACTGCTCTAAATAACGGTCAAGATCAGAAGCTAAGGATAATTCCTTTGTGGTTAAGGTAGGGAAGGAGTACTAGATTGATTTAGTGTAACAGTCCTTAGTTTTACTGGGTGGAGAATAACAGCCTGTAAGAAGGAATAACGAATTTGGTAGAAAGAAGATAGTTAGAGCCATGTGGGGATTTTGTATCTTCCAAGAGTAGACTTGGAAGCTGCAAACAAC
Organism: Protopterus annectens; assembly: GCF_019279795.1. NCBI lineage: Eukaryota > Metazoa > Chordata > Ceratodontiformes > Protopteridae > Protopterus > Protopterus annectens. The sequence goes on from NC_056735.1 coordinate 1,022,654,319, forward strand.
AGGGCCAAATGAGAGCAGGAGTTTATTGATGTAATTTCACAAAGGATTAAACTAAATGGCTTCAAGTGGCGTAGAAATAGAATTCTGGATGATTTACTAAACAAGACAGAGGAGGTCAAAGGTGTCCAAATAAAATAACCTTACCAATATAAATAATCCCGGGGTATGGATTAGAACTAATAGGTAAGGTTAAGAACACAAGGACAGAGACACTGCTATGGGTACTTAGGAGAATGGACTAACCTTAGCTAGGATGAATAGTATCAAAGCTGAAATAGAGGATAGGAGAAAACTGAGTGGATAAACAAGCTATGAGAAATGGTCAGGACTATGGACAAGAGTTTTGTGGAAGATGCAAAAAGGCAAAAAGAGGAGAAGGCCAACATTAATACACACCAAAGTTAAAGGTTCAAGCAAAATACAGGGCATACGGTGAGGGAAAGGGAGGGGTGGGGTACTGGAGAAGTCACAGTACAAGAAGACAACCAGAAATGCAACAAAAGAACAGAGAACTGCACATCTGCAAGCTTAAATGAAGCTGACATGAGGCGATAAGAAGGGAACAAAGACTTCTTTTGGCATACTGCAGAAAGAAGAAAGAGAAACATAAACTTGACACTGATGTGCAAAACTTTGAGGAAGATCATGGAAAAGTCTGAATAAAAAATAAAATAAATCAAAAATACAGGTACATCATGAGTGTTTTCTTCATTCATTACTAAGGAAAGTGAAGGACAATGACCTGATGAGAGGGAGGTGGGACAGAGGAAGAAAGTAGTAGACAGACCCACGGATAGAATACAAGGACAATTAGTTTCCCTAAAGTAGGATAAAAGAAATAGCTGAAAAGGACACTGTGTCATGGTCTTCAGGGAACTGGCAGGAATGAAGGCAAAGCATTTGACACTGGCCTTCATTACATACACACATGGAAACTGGAATTGTGCCTGAGAGCTGGAGGACTGGAGTTGTACAATTATTGTACAAAAGGGGAGGACACAAAAATGCAGGGAACTCCAACAGTATTAAGCAATGTATTGGAAACAATACAGAGGGAAAGGTGGAGTGCCTTTCAGTAAGACAATGAACTCCAGGAAAAACAACAAAAACTCTGGGTCCATGGCCAGAAGAAGCTGTTAATCAAACCTGATTCTGCACTATGAATGTGTTACTGAAAAACTTACAGACAAGATTTACTTAAATGGGCTCAGTCCCACACACATGACTGATATAAAAACTGTAGAGACCGGCTGCACAGTTAAGACAGAATAATGGGATCATTGTCTAATTGAATGATGTGGTGCAGCATTGTGATCATAAAGGAAAATAGCTAGAATAAGGAAAACAAGTAAAAAACAACAGGAATTGGTCTTGGCACAAATACCATTCGTTGTGTTCATTTCAGGTATACCTAATGTAATAAATCAGGGTCAACATCTCTGTTGATGACACTAAGCTACATGCAGATAACAAGAATGGGGAAGTATCTAAGTAATGATTTGGAAAAGATGACCAAGGAGGTTAAAAGGTGACATTTAGGGTTCATTACACCTCATTGCCAAATACTTTACTGAGCCTGAATATTAGTTGGTGGAGTGGATCTGTTAGGAAAAAGCAAGAAAAGGTCCTGGAGTGTCAACCTCTTCAAGAATAGCAGATCAGAACAAGTAAGAGAATGGTGACAGGAGTTACCTGACTGCTGAGATGTACCCTCTGCAGAGTAGATTCCAAAAACGGCTTTACAAGTCCCTGGTCAAGCCACACCTTCATCACTTTCTACAGTTTTTAAGGCCATATAAGCAGAATATCATAAAGGCTTTGGAAGGACTTCAGATAAATATTCCCAGAAGATTGTGCTATATGTGAGGACAATGATTATACCATAGACACGAGGAACTGGAGCTTTACTTATTACAGAGCAGAAGATACAAAGGAGGATGCTATATGCTGCAAAAATAATTTCTGAGATATGTGAAAAGACAGATCTAAGCAGTAAGGTCAAAGATGAAACTAGGGGACATAAACAGAAGACTGTATTGATTAAGTTTCTTATACATTTGTGAAAGCACTTCGGAATTGAGACACGTTTGTGTACAAAGCATGAACTACAGCAGTGTGTGGTGAAGAGAGAATACACATAAACATTTAAAAAGAGCATGGGTCAGATGGGGAACAAGTACGTGTGAAAATGGGAATGCAGGAGAGGTAAACTGCTGCATTTATTTAAAAAAATATTAAGGAAATGTATTGTAATATAGGTATGCTTTTATAGACAGATTTCTGCATAAATAGCTGAGTTCCTGTTAATCTTGATAAGTTACTGGGGATATGATATGATAGTCACTGTTCCAATTTTCTGTCTTGCATTATGTAAGTACAGAAGAAAACTTGTATGTATGGTCGGAAGAGCAAACCTATCTGCACAATCATCTTGCATAAGCTTTATCTTATCTGCACCACATTTCATACCTTAGATCTTCAACGTGTTAGAAAATTATTCATCCAGTCTGTTTGTTTGCCTGCTTTGGGCAGTTGTTTTGGCACTTAACCAAATAAATAAAATCATACTTTTCTCTTTCAGGCATAATGAATAAAAGTTGTGTGAATGATCAGTAGAAAGAAGCACAGACAATCATGGACAATATTAGAATTATACCAGCAGTAATCCTATGTCTTTGACATAATATACATGATTGTGAGTGATCATATATGGTTCTCAAGAACACCCTTGCTCAACTACTATGATTCATCAGCAATCTCTGAAGGGAATCAAACACACCTTCATCAAAATTTAACATCTAAAAGAGGTGTTAGAAGGGACACTGTTCAACCTGTATTTGAAATTATGAGCAGTCCTGGCTAGTTGACAGGTGTGCATGGCATATATATGCCACAATCCACACTTTCACAAATGTAATCCATTCCATCAATGTTATCTATCACCTATGTATTTACTGTGTGCCTCACAGCAACATGTATCACACATGCATACCCTTTCTCTTGACAAAGCCATCAACCACTTCAATTCTGTCTTCCTAGACACTCTAAATTCCCTAGCCTCATTAAGAAACAAGGATAAAAACTACTACTACTCCTTGGCAATCCAAAGAAACAAAACAAATTATGCATCAAAGGGACAAATCCTGGAAGCTTTACAAAAATAATAAACTACACAGAACCCTGCTCCAAAAGACACAACTCTGTAACCTTGCAAAACAACTAATCACTAAGGACAAAAAATCCTACTAAACTAAGCTCCAGTCCAATAATACTAAAACCCCCAAGCAATTCTGGAATTCCGTAAACTCACTTCTCAGTTCAGGCTCCAAGAATAACCCCTGTCCTGATCCAAGTAAATTTGACCTTGAATTAGCTTCCCAATTTAACTCATTTTTTATAGAAACAATTTCTGACCTGACCAAGACTTTTCCCAACAATAATCCACCTGTCCTTCATTCTTCTCCTTCTAACCTCCCTAATAACCTTCCCCTTATGTTTGAGCTTGAACCTGTCTCTACTACTTTTATAAAAAGACTTCTATCCAAACTTAAACCTTGCTCCAATCCTCCTGATAACATCCCCTCCTCCTTCCTAAAATGTGCTACTGATGGTATAGCACTCCCAATCAGCATCATCATCAATAGATCTATATAGGAATCATATGTCCCTAAGCACTGGCATTCAGCCTTTATTCTTCCTCTCCACAAAGGAGGCAAAACACCAACATTTCAAACTTCCACCACATTGCTCTGCTTTCACCAATCTCCAAAATCCTAGAAAAATGCATCCACCTCCAACTTATGCCTTTTCTGACACAAAACCAACTTCTTACCCCTATCCAGCATGGTTTCCACCCATGCAATAGCACTATAACTACACTACTCTCTTTCTTATAAACGGTCAATCAAGCCCAAGATTTAGGACACTTACTATCTACAGTTCTCCTCGATCTCTCTAAAGCATTCAATACTGTTTCCCATAAATACCTTCTCTATCATCTCTCAAACTTACATCTCTCACAAAATACTTTATACTTGTTTTCTAGCTACCTGTCAAATAGATCTCAGGTGGTTAAATGGAAGAACACCGCCTCTACCTTCTTACCCACCCCAACCGGTGTACCACAGGGGTCCATCCTCGGACCTATGCTTTTTAACATCTTTATCAATAATTTTCACTCTGCTATTCCTGACGCCAAAGTCATTCAATATGCAGATGACTCAACTTTAGTCTGCTCTGCCTCAAACCTCCCTGAACTGCTGACTAAAACTCAAGCTGCTTTCTCAACTAGTGAGAATTGGATGTACCAAAATCACCTCTCTCTCAACACAAATAAATCTAAAATACTACTATTCCCTCCCTCAAAGACTTTCTCTTATGACAAAAGTGCCTTCAAAGTCCTTAGGCAAATCAACTCACCAATAGAAGTGGTTCCTTTAGCCAAACGTCTTGGTATTACTATAGACGAACACCTCAAGTTTGATATCCATATTCAACAAACTATAAAGAAAACCCACCAAAAGTTAGGTATGCTTTACAGGAACAATCTCTTTCTCCCCAGGTCTACTAGGCATATTCTGGCTATGACTTACCTTCTTCCTTCCTTATTATACAGAGCCCCTTTTCTAACTAACCTGTCCTCTTCCATCTCCTCTAAAGTAGAAAACTGCTATAATAAAATCTCAAAATTTACCACCAAATCCACAAATTCCACCCATCACTGAATTACCCTTCAATCTCTGAATTGGCTAGAACTCACAAATGACCTAGACTACCTCCAATTTACCACTGCACACAGACTTGTATTTCACCAAACAAAATGTCCTGCTCTAACAAAATTCCTTGCTCCCTACACCCCTAATAGAACTCTCAGATCTAAACACCAAAACTTAATTACCATCCACAAACCTAAATGACCTGCTGGCCAAATTCTCCTTTCTTTCTCACTAGGCAAGAAATGGAATTCTCTCCCTTCCACACTAAGGACAATATCAAACTCAGAAAATTTCAAAACTCAGCTGTTCACATACCTGTCCTCCAAATGTAAATGTACCTGCTTTCACCCTACCTAATTCTGTTTAACTAAATGCCCCCGGGGAGGATTTTCCTCCTGGGTTCCTCAGCTCTCTTTAACTCCAATAGCTATTTGTTAAGAGTGTACCCAAGCTCTGTGCAACTCCTATAGCTACTCCACACATGATTTCAACTTTGTAAATACTGTAAATAACCTCTTACTTTAAATGAATGTATGTAAAGTATTTCCTTACTTTAAATAAAATAATGCATGTCTAAATTAATCTGTACAGTATAACCCTTATGATCTATCATAATGAACTTTGTTGCTCATGCTTGATATTGAATGTACATATTTGTAATATGTACTTTGTATCTTTTACAGACTTGTATCTTTACTCTATTATGTATTATGCAGTTTTCCTCCCCGTGCCTCCACTGAAATCGGGCACTTTGGGCCCAGTGGACTTCCCTGGTGATCAAACTGGAAATAAATAATAAATAATAAAATAACAACTTGAAGGGGTCTCTGCACTGTCATACACTAATGTTTATGTACCAAAAAGACTACTTAGATATGGCCGATATGATGTGTGACAAAAGTGGTACACTTGAGTAACTCCCTGAAAGATGTGCTGGGAGGTACATGCAAAAAAGTGCATTGTACTCAATTATTGGTGTTATGAGGGCTGAGAACAATGGAACTATAATGTGCTTTGATGTGGATGTCCTGCACATACTCAGGAGTTGTGCTACATATAAGGGAGTTGTCACCACTGTGGGCACATGCTGGTGGACGTTCTGGATACCATCTACCTGACTACACAAGATACATGCCACTTGGTTTGCTCATAGGTGTGTGATGTCTATATTGTAATTATCTTGTGTTTTAGCTTTCATAATAGAATTAATCCCTCCATGATTTTTCTTCCTTTTACTGTGTTCCCACGGCTGTGGCAGCAATCATTTGTGTGTGTTGATACTGTATGTATTATACCAGCACCACACTTGGATTCAATGATTGCACACAATCTGCAGTCCTCCACAAAGAAGGTTGGAGAAAGGATGAGTAAATCAGTTTTGATGTCTGAGGTTTAAATAATGGACACAAAATGGCCTAGTATAGAGCCCTGAGGTACGGACCTGGTCACTGGACTCTAGATAGAAGTAACTTCACACACTGCAACATATTTATCTGTCACGTGTCTGATCCAGTTGTCCACTCACTTGGTGACTTAGGTGTTTATGGCCACTTGAGACAGTTTCTCTGTAATATCTGACTGTGGATATCTGTCAAATGCCTTGGCCATTTCAAGTTACACCGGATGAGAGTGTCATCATGCATGCCCTTGGTAACTTCCTTGAAGACAGTGAACAGATGTAACAGACATGATGTAGCCTTAACAGATCAAATGCGGGTTTGGTACACAGTTGGAATATTACCTGTGCCCTTTTAGAGAAGGCCCGTGATGACTCCTTGGCCTACCTTACAGATGAGGAGAATCAGGATGGGTCTATAACTTCATGCATCAGGTGATGGTCCACCCAAGTCAGAAGGATGCATGTTGCTGTACACCCTTATATGGTAACGTAGGCTGTCTAGAGACTATGTTGAAGTGTGCCTCAGACTGTGTCTGGTAGGTCATGCTTTAAGTCACGCTAAAGTTCACACTGAGTTAATCAGAGGAAGTCGGAGGAAGGGCTCTGAGCTAAATAATCTGTGATATATAACACTATGTATCCTGTGTTTTGCTTATTTCTGAGATATTTATTGCACTTTTATTTTACTCACTGTGTGTGAGGTTTTAACTAGAATTTTCTACAATTGTTAAGCATCTGGTTAGGTTTGTTTGTTCTGATTTCCTGCTAGGAGTGTATCATATAACTTGTTTGCATTTAAAAGCATTCTCTAGAGTCTCCTTGATCCTTTATTTGTTTAAACATTTCTTCAGTTTTTTTTTTCTATCTAAGTAGTGTTAGTAGTGGAGCGTTGTCCATATTCAGGCTTGTGATTTGGGCCTAGTTGTTTGTTAGGAGAGGCTGTGTGTCTGAGCACATGTTCCAGGCCTTCATAGCTTAGCCAAAACCAGTATAGCATTTCAGTGAGAGTGAATTGTTTGTGATCATTGGCTGACTGGGGTTTCCTGGACTACACCTTGGAGTAAGCACCTCATTGGTTCTTTCAAGCATTTTTAAAGTTGTTTCAGGTTTCAACTTTGTTACTTAAGAAGTTAACTTGTGAGTGTTTCTGCCAGTTCACACTGAGCTAATCGGAGGAAGTCAAACGATGGGCTCTGAGCTAAATAATCTGTTATATATAACATTAAGAATCCTGTTTTTTGCTTATTTCTGAGTTATTTATAGCACTTTTTTACTCACTGTGTGTGAGGTATTATTCGATATTGTTTCCCATAAACACCTTCTCTATCATCTCTCATACCTACATCTCCCACAAAATACTTTATCCTGGTTCTCTAGCTACCTGTCAAATAGATATCAGGTGGTTAAATGGAAGAACACCACCTCTACCTTCTCGACCCCCCAACTGTCGTAGCACAGGGGTCCATCCTCGGACCTATGCTTTTTAACATCTTTATCAATAATTTTCACTCTGCTATTCCTGACGCCAAAGTCATTCAATATGCAGATGACTCAACTTTAGTCTGCTCTGCCTCAAACCTCCCTGAATGCTGACTAAAACTCAAGCTGCTTTCTCAAATAGTGAGAATTGGATGTACCAAAATCACCTCTCTCTCAACACAAATACATCTAAAATACTACTATTCCCTTCCTCAAAGACTTTCTCTTATGACAGAAGTGCCTTTAAAGTCCTTAGCCAAACCAACTCACCTATAGAAATAGTTCCTTTCGCCAAACATCTTGGCATTACTATAGATGAACACCTCAAGTTTGATATCCATATTCGACAAAATATAAAGAAAACCCACCAAAAGTTAGGTATGCTTTACAGGAACAATCTCTTTCTCCCCAGCTCTACTAGGCATACTCTGGCCACTACTTACCTTCTTCCTTCCTTATTATATGGAGCCCCTCTTCTAACTAACCTGTCCTCTTCCATCACCTCTAAACTAGAAAACTGCTTTAATAAAATCTCCAAATGTGCAACCAAATCCAAAAATTCCACCCATCACTGCCTTACCCTTCAATCTCTGAATTGGCTAGAACTCACAAATGACCTAGACTACCTCCAACTTACCACTGCACACAGACTTGTATTTCACCCAAGAAAATGTACTGCTCTAACAAACTTCCTTCCTCCCATCATCCCTAACTTAACTCTCAGATCAGAACACCAAAACTTAATAACTATCCACAAACCTAAATTACCTGCTGGCCAACTTCTCCTTTCTTTCTCACTAGGCAAGAAATGGAATTCTATCCCTCCCACACTAAGGACAATATCAAACTCAGAAAATTTCTAAACCCAGCTATTCACATACCTGTCCTCCAAATGGAACTGTATCTGCTTTCACCCTACCTATTTCTGTTTAACAAAATGCCCCGAGAGGATTTTCCTCCTGGGTTCCTCAGCTCTCTATAACTCCCATAGCTATTTCCTAACAGTGTACCCAAGCTCTCTGCAACTCCACATGATTTCAACTTTGTAAATACTGTAAATAGCCTCTTACTTTAAATGAATGTATGTAAAGTATTTCCTTACTTTAAATAAAAGAATGCATGTCTAAATAAATTTGTACAGTATAACTCTTATGATCTATCATAATGAACTTTGTTGCTCATGCTTGATATTGAATGTACATATTTCTAATATGTACTTTATACTGTATCTTTTATAGACTTGTATCTTTACTCTATTATGTATTAAGGAGCTTTTCTCCACGGGCCTCCACTGAAAACAGGCACTTTGGGCCAAGTGGACTTCCCCGGAAATCAAACTGGAAATAAATAACAAATAATAAAATAACACCTTGAAGGGGTCTCTGCACTGTCATACACTAATGCTTATGTACCGAAAATACTACTTAGATATGGCCTATACGATGTGTGAGAGTTCAATGTGACAAAAGTGGTACACGTGAGTAACTCTCTGGAAGATGTACTTGGAGGTACATGCAAAAAAAGTTCATTGTACTCAATTATTGGTGTTATGAGGGATGAGAACAATGGAACTTTAATGCCCTTTGATGTGGATGTCCTGCACATAGTGAGGAGTTGTGCTACATACAAGGGAGTGGTCACCACTGTCGGCACATGCTGGTGGACGTTCTGGATACCATCTACCTGACTACACAGGATACATGCCATTTGGTCTGCTCATAGGTGTGTGATGTCTATATTGTAATTATTTTGTGTATTAGCTTTCATTATGGAATTAATCCCACCATGACTTTTCTTCATTTACTGTGTTCCCATGGCTGTGGCAGCAATCCTTTTTGTGTGTTGATACTGTATGTATTATATCAACACCACACTTGGATTCAATTATTGCCCACAATCTGCAATCCTCCACAAAGAAGGTTGGAGAAAATGGTGAGCAAATCAGTTTTGATGTCCGAGGCTTAAATAATGTTCAGGAAATGGCCTAGAACAGAGCCCTGACGTATGGACCTTTTCACTGGATTCTAGATAGAAGTGACTCCACACACTGCAACATGTATATCTGTCACGGATGTGATCGTGTTGTCCACTCACTTGATGACTTAGGTGTTTACGGCCACTTGAGACAGTTTCTCTGTAATATCTGACTGTGGATTTCTGTCATATCCCTTGGCCATTTCAAGTTACACTGGATGATTGTGTTATCATGCATGCCCTTTGTAACGTTCTTGAAGACGGTGAACAGATGTAACAGACATGATGTAGCCTTAACAGATCAAACATGGGTTTGGTACACAGTTGGAATATTACCTGTGCCCTTTTATTAGAGGCCCATGAGGTCTCCTTGGCCTACTTTACAGATGAGAAGAATCAGGATGGGTCTATAACTTCATACATCAGGTGATGTTCCACCCAAGTCAGAAGGATGATTGTTGCTGTACACCCTTTTATGGCTACATAGGCTGTCTGAAAGCTGTGTTGAAGTATGGCTCAGACTGTGTCTGGTAGGTCATGCTTTAATTCACACTAAAGTTCTCACTGAGCTAATCGGAGGAAGTTGGAGGAAGGGCTCTGAGCTAAATTATCTATGATATATAACATTAAGTATCCTGTTTTTTGCTTATTTCTGAGTTATTTATAGCACCTGTATTTTACTCACCGTGTGTGAGGTATTAACTAGAATTTTCTGCAATTGTTAAGCATCTGGTTAGGTTTATTTGCTCTGATTTCCTGCTAAGAGTGTATCATATAACTTGTTTGCATTTAAAAGCATTCTCTAGAGTCTCCTTGATACTATATCTGTTTAAACATTTCTCCAGTTTTTTTCTACCTAAGTAGTGTTGGTAGTATATCATTGTTCATATTCAGGCTTGTGTTTTGGGCCTAGTTGTTTGTTAGTAGAGGCTGTTCCAGGCCATCATAGCTTAGCCAAAGCCAGTATAGCATTTCATTGAGAGTGAATTGTTTGTGGTCATTGGCTGACTGGAGTTGCCTGGACTACGTGGAGTAAGCACCTCATTGATTCTTTCAAGCTTTTATTAAAGTTGTTTCAGGTTTCAACTTTGTTACTTAAGAAGTTAACTTGTGGGTGTTTCTGCCATTTCACACTGAGCTAATCGGAGGAAGTTGGAGGAAGGGCTCTGAGCTAAATAATCTGTGCTATATAACATTAGGTATCCTGTTTTTTGCTTATTTCTGAGTTATTTATAGCACTTTATTTTACTCACTGTGTGTGAGGTATTAAGTAGAATTTTCTACAATTGTTAAGCATCTGGTTGGAGTTGTTTGTTCTGATTTCCTGCTAGGAGTGTATCATATAACTTGTTTTCATTTAAAAGCATTCTCTAGGGTCTCCTTGATCCTTTATCTTTTTAAACATTTCTGCAGTTTTTTTCAACCTAAGTAGTGTTGGTAATGTAGCATTGTCCATATCCAGGCTTGTGTTTTGGGCCTAGTTGTTTGTTAGTAGAGGCTGCATGTCTGAGCACATGTTCCAGGTCTTCATAGCTTAGCCAAAGACAGTATAGCATTTCAGTGAGAGTGATATGTTTGTGGTCATTGGCTGACTGGGGTTGCCTGGACTATGCCTTGGAGTAAGCTTTCTTTAAGTTGTTTCAGGTTTCAACTTTGTTACTTAAGAAGTTAACTTGTGAGTGTTTCTGCCATTTCACACTGAGCTAATCGGAGGAAGTCAAAGGAAGGGCTCTGAGATACATATTCTGTGCTATATAACAGTAAGTATCCTGTTTTTTACTTATTTCTGAGTTATTTATAGTGCTTTTATTTTACTCACTGTGTGTGAGATATTAACTAGAAGTTTCTACAATTGTTAAGCATCTTTTTGGGTTTGTTTGTTCTGATTTTTGGTGGCTTTGCAATTGCCCACCCCTACTGTAAATTTGATCTGGGACACTCCTCCCAGTCTAGTGTCATCTCCTCATTCTACCTAATCCAGGAAAAACATTTGAGAAGGTCAACCCAGTTAGCTTCTGCTGCTCCTTTCCACTTTACAGAAATATATATATATTTTTTTCTAAGCTTGTTTCCTGCCTTTCCTGAAAGTCATCTAGTCCAGATACAGATTTCCTGTATCCAGGACTGCTTGTAAGCTTCTGAGCCCCCAAGCCTTTCTGTGTTGGAGGGAAGCCTTCTAGCTTAATTTTGTTTCTGAGAACTAGCCAGTTTTCTAGTTTCAGCACTCAAATCTGTTTCTTTGAGCTCACCACTTGTTCAGAACTCATTGTAAGCACTAAATAAGCTACAAATTACTACATTCCTCTTTCCTCACTTGTCTAGAGGAAAACAATTTTTAGTACTTAACAAATAAGCACCTATCCAGGCATGTCTAAGGGTCAGCTCCCAGTGTTTTCACCTGTCTACCTGATGAATCTGGGCATCTTGGGGCAATGCAGCAATTGCCTCTTGTACACTGACAACCCTCTCCTCCTACTACCCAACACTACAACCTGTGAGAGATGCACTTATATAGCCAAACTGGAAGCAAAGCTCTCTTCACCCAAGACTGGACTAGACAGTCAAGAGGAGAAGGTAAACACTTGCACCACACCACCCTCATCACATAGTCCCTCAAAACCTACACCACCAAAACACACACATAGAAACAGAAAACACACACCTACATTCTTGGAGGCTCTCAGAAAAACTCTACCCAAGCAACAGGGACCTCCAAAGCAGAAACGAAAGCAATCTCCATCCCCCAACACAGCCAAACTAACTCATAGCCCACAAACTCAGTGTGCCACTCAACCACAGTCCATAAGGCATAACAACATACCCAAAACTCTAGTCATAGATGACTCTATAGTCAGGCACACTGATGTTCCACTCACCAGGCTAAACAAGGAGAAAGTTACTGTCAGCGGCCTGTCAGGTGCCAGAATCCACCACATAATGCATGCACTCAGGTCACTCCACAATAAGTACATATATGACTCTGTCATTGTCCTTGTTGGTGTGAATGACCTGAGATGTACCTCCCTGGACTACATGAAAAAAGGCATGGAGGAGCTGTCCGATCTTGTAGCCCAGACAGGTATGACCCTAGCCCTGAGTAGCATCCTGCCATCACCCAGAATGATGCCACAGTACAAGAACAAAATGATTGACTTCAACAATTGGCTAAGCGTCTGGTGTCATTCTAAGGGGGTCCAGTATCTGTCTGCCTGGGATGACATGATCAACAAACCATGATGCTTTGCCAGAGATGGTCTGCACCTGTCACCCTTGGAATTCTGGATACTGGCTAAGGCTCTTGCCACCCCTGTAGTGCCTTTTTTAGGCAAGATTCAAATGACAAATTCACCACTGTAACAGGTACAAGCAAGCAAAATCTGAGGGTTGTTGTGTCTTTCAGCTTTTCTCGGTTAGGGGTAGTCACAGTGGAACTCTGGTCCGCTAATGATTGGTAGCTGATTTTTACGTGCCGAGTTACCAGCCCTGATGCACAACCTTCAATGAATGTACGCCCATTCACGCATGTCTCCACGCAGAAGACACTCTAGCTGAGAATCGAACCAGACAGCGTCTTACTGTGAGGTGACAACACTACCGCAGCATCAAGTATGTCTACCAAATCCCTGTATTTAAACAATGAAGTCCAGTAGAACTTCATAGTTTGTTTTACTTCTGCTAACAAATCATAAGTCATAACTGCATATATTTTCTTTAAATTATCTGATTTTTCTTTTGTTCTATTCTGATATTTTCTATTATAACCACTACTAGGTTTACATATAATACCTTTCTTAACCTTGTCCAAGGAAAATTGCACTTCATCTGCCCTATAGCCATTTTTAATAAACAATTGTGAAGTTTTCTCTAACTCACTATTTACTTCTTTTGTATTATTACACAGCCTCCTTATCCTAGTCAATTCTCCACAGGGAAGAGATTTCAAGAGATGGGGGGGGGGGGGGGGTGACAACTGGAGGTATCCAAAAAATGTAGACCATCCTCAAATTTCCGATATACCTTAGTTACAATTTTTCCACTCTTACTTCCTTCTAGACTAATGTCCAAAAAATTCACTTTGTTTCCCAACTGGAAACCATCAAATTTCAACATGAATTTATTCTCTTGGATATCATCCAGAAAGTTTGTCACTTCATCTCTACCCCCTTCACATATGAAAATTAAATTGTCAATATATCTATAACATTTGACTACATACTTTTTAAAGAACTCTTTCTGATACAGAAATTCAAGTTCAAAAAATCCCATCATAATGTAATGCTACTTAATGCTAGAAGTCTAAACCTCAAAATGCACTCACTCAAGGCACTCCTTAAAATGGAGAACATCAACATCTGTGCAGTGACAGAGACCTGGTTCAAGGCTCCAGAGAGCACCCCTGCATTACCAGGCTATAATTCATACCACACTTTTCGGCCACTTAACCTGGACCAAAGCACTAAAGGCGGAGGTGTGTCCATATTCATTAAGGATATCCACAACTCCAGGCTAGTTGCTCAGCATAATGCATCCGAGATTATCCAAGTGCAACTAACTCTGGGCAAGACCACAATCCAAATTGTAGCTTGCTACAGATCCCCCACCATGCCCCAGGATTCCCACTCCTTATTTCTTGATACACTGGAAAATATTAGGGTACAACCTAACACCCTAATAATAGGCGATTTCAACTACCCCACCATTAACTGGGAAAAATACTCATGTACCAACACTTGTGCTCAAAGATTTCTGGAATTCATAAATTCCAATGCCTTGGATCAACTTATCCACACCCCCACCAGGGGCAGCAATATCCTAGACCTGGTCATTACCAACATGGGTAACCGGTGTTCCACACCAGAGGTCAATTCCTCATTGGTCAGATCCGACCATAAGCAAATCACCCTAGACATCCACATCCCATCCCCACCCCCCATTAGGCAAACCACCGTAAAGAATTTCTCCAAAGCCAACTTCACGCTTCTTAAGACAGAAGTGGCAAACTTCACAACACCCATGCTGATGGACAATAGAGGTCTGACTGCTGAATCATATACAATTGCACTTTATAAGCACTTACATGAGTGCATGGATCATGCAATCCTAACAGAACCAAGATGCTATCCTCTAAAAAAAGAAGCTAATCTTGTGGTCCCCTACTATAAGCAAACTCTACAACAGAAGAAAGAAACTGTGGCAAAAAAGAGTAAAATCCCATGATTGGAGGAACTCCATGGTCAGCCTCAGTAAGAAGCTGAGATCCCTCATAAAATCCTCCAAAGCTAGTTATGAAAACAAAATCGTCACTGATTCTAAAGACAACCACAAAGCATTCTATAGCTATGTCAAGAATCACAATGGCAATACTCAGATCTGCTCTGAGTCACAGCACAATGGGACTAAATATACAGAACCAACTGATATTGCCAACATCTTGGCAGATAGGTTCAGTGCTAACTTTACCCCTCTCTCATCCCCTAAAGGGCCCATCTCTATACCAGAAGAATGCAAAGTTCCTGTAATCACGGCTGCACAGGTAAAAAACACACTCTCCAAAGCCAAGAACACAGCATCCATGGGACCTGACAACATCCCATGCTGCATTCTACATGAACTACAGAATGAACTGGCACCCCACCTAAGTACCATGTTCAATCAAAACCTCACCTCAGGCTTTCTGCCCACTGGATTGTGCACAGCAACTGTTATCCCATTCCACAAAGTGGGAGCCACCACAGACCCCAGGAACTACCACTCCATTAACCTGACGAGCCTGGTCTGCATGGCTATGGAACGTATCATCACGAAACTTAGAAACAATGACATTGGTAATCTCCAAACTCTAGACCCTACCAAGTTCGGGTTTGTAAAAGGCAGATCATGTCTCCTAAACCTGATAGACTTCTTTGAAGAGGTCACCAAAGCCATAGATGAGGTTAAGGTGGTGCACACAGACTATCTCAATCTCGCCAAGGCTTTAGACACCATCCCCCACTCTGGAATTATAGATAAACTCAGTAAACTAGGTATAAATCCCTATGTCACAAGATGGGTTGCCAACTGGCTCACTGACAGAACCCACACTGTGAAAGTAGCAGACTCTAAATCCAACTTCAGACCAGTGACAAGTGGAGTACCACAGGGTTCAGTCCTAAGTCCTCTCCTGTTTTCTATCTACTTCTCTGAAGTACAGGCTAATACAGAAGGTCTTTGGCTAAAAATGCTCACAGATGACTGTAAACTAGGAGCCATAATCAAACTGCGAATGGTGTGGACATCCTACAAAAGGGCCTCACTGAGACAGATGCCTGGTGTCAAAGCCATGGCCACAAGCTCAATGCCAAAAAGTGCATTGTCATCCCTTTTGGTAAAAACTCTGTACCCATGAACTACCACATAGGCAGTTGTCTACTTAATACCAAAAGTGTGATAAGAGACCTTGGGACAATGGTGGAAAGTAGTCTCTCCTTTGATAATCACATCGCCACAGTAGTCAGGAAATCCTTCTACATGGCACACCTCATCACAAAACGTTTCTCATCCAGGAAAAAAAAGGTCATTGTTCCCCTCTACTCATCACTCATTAGACCCATTATAGAGTACAACGCCCCTTTTGGTATTGTTAGAAAAATGTGTATTTGAATACATGAGAAATGCTAGTATTAAAAGCAAAGTAGTATATAATGCATTTTATTCTATTAATCATATAATAGTAAGAATTAATCCATGTGTAAATGTGAGTAGTTTTGAAACTGCAGTGTGGCTTGAAGCAAAGCTGATCTTTGACCCTGGCAGAATGCTAGCTTAGCAAGTTTTAATGTTCATGCTTTTCACAAGTGATTATCTGCTGGGTCAGGAAATTAAATGTGTGAAATAATGAAATCTTCTGCTCTTTCCTGTTGGAATGATTTGGCCTTGTATATGTGTTACTGAGATAGCACGCAGCTGTGTGAGAAAGTGTGATGGAGAACAAAGACGTGTATTAAAAGACTGAAGCTGCTATTGTATTCGAACTGATATGAAAACCTTGAAGAAGTAACTTTACAGAAAGACATTATATCTGACCAGCTGGATAGCAAGGCCGTATTGTATCTAGAGGAAAAGTTTTTTTTAAATATACAGCATCAACAGCTTTATGAATAACAGATTGTAAGCTAAAAGTGATGTAGATGCCCTGTGACATATCACGTCAGTAAGGTGGGCATAGCTTAAGTGTTAAACCTATATAAAATTGTGTGCTTCCTGTTTCATGTCAGACAAAATTCTGCACTTGTACGTTTTTTGCCTCCTGGTGTACACTAGTAAACTTTTTATCCTGAACCTCCTGTGTATTGAAATCTTATTTTATTTAACAGTTTGGTCCTTCGTAGATGGAATTCCCTTGGTAAGCTGCAGATCAGAGCGTATCGGTGGTCGAATACTGTGCAGGAGAAGTTACCGAAATGGTTCTTCTTGAGTGAAAAGACCTCCGACTGAATTGTCGTGTAAAGAGGCTGGCCACTTTCTGATCTGTGACCGAGAAGCGGAACTTGGACTTTCTCAATACCGAAGGCTCAGGTAGGAAGAATTTGCCTTTTTTCTGTTTTAGATCAGGGACTAGGTTACAGTATATTGTTGTCAAGATTTGTTTTACAGATCAGGGACAAAAGGAAGTACTGTATATTTGGTCATAGATCAGGGTAACAGAATAAGGTAGGCAGTTATTCTAGATAAACTGTGAACAGGAACTGAGAACTTGATATCACGTGATAAAAAAGGGTTACATAACATTTTCTTTGACATAGGTAATCAGTGCACTAAAACATCGCGAGATCCGGCTCTAACCGAAGACGCAAAATACATGCAATTACAACGTTCTGATAACGTTTGGTATTATACGAAATGGGTTAGTAAATATGAATTTGATGGTAAACTAGATAAAACTTCACTAGTTAAACTCCTTAAACAGCTTAAATCTGATGTGGGAGGTCAGGCAAAAAAGCAATGCCAAATAGGCATTCCTCAGGCACACAGGTGGATTGAGGAAGCAAATCGTAGGGAGCAAAAGCTGAAAAATGCAAAAACATTATTTTTAGACAAAGAGGATAATAACTTGGTAATAGCAACAGCTCCTCCTTCTTCTCCCTTGCCCCCTCCCTTACCCTTTTCAGGATATGAAGTGAGTGGACAGGCTGGTCCGCCTCCGCGTTATCCTGAAGTTTCAGCAAGACCACAACCATTTGTTAGAGATCCTATTGAAACTAGGTCCCGAACATGTAAAACACATAGGGACACAGAATCATACCAAATAGAGAGAAATCTACAGGATGAGAGTGAGGAAGAAATATGCCCACTTATAGAAGTTCCAAATCCTCAGGCAGGACAGGAAGGGCAGGACCCAACACTCTTAGTATATAGACCATGGACACCGGAAGATATCCGGAAGGCTACTGAGGGAATCCCCCATCCGAAAGTTAATTTTACGAAATTTTTAGAAGATTTACAAAGCATGAGATTGAGTTACCACTTGAATGGGGAAGAAGTAGAAAAAGTAGTAAGACAAATTATAGGTCCAGATTGGCACATGATTTGTGGCACCTGGAATCCTCGTAATGCAGAGCTTAGACCACTCCCACATAGTGACGCAGAGTTAGACAACAGAGTGAAAGGTCTGACAGACTGAATCTCTGAGAAATGGAAACCTAGAGCAGACTGGACTTGCATTAATCAATGCATACAACAGGAAAATGAGACAATAGATGGGTCTTATGCTAGATTATTAGAATGTTTCAATAATCATAGCGGTATGTCGGTTCCTGAGAACCAAATGAATGATTCCCCATATGAACAACAATTAAAAAATGCATTTTTGAAAGGTTGCATTGCACCTATTAGTAGCTTCATTACGAAGCATATGATAGACCATCGAACAGGGAGGCTACAAGCCTTACTCGAATACGCTAGACATGCTGAAAGACATTTTAATAGTAAAAAGCAAAAGAAGACGCAAGTCTTCACTGTTGAAGATGGAGCTGAAGTATTTGTATTACAGTCAGGTAAAAAGGGCAAGAAGAATGCCCAGGGGAACAAACAGTCTGACAAACGATCAGAAGATTTTGAAGAGAGGAAAAAGAGAGGTGAATGCTTCAAGTGCGGGAAAAAGGGACATCTAGCAAGGGGTTGTAGGCAAAACAAAAAGGTAATTACAAAAGATAAGGGAGATGAGGACTGACTATATGATAGTGAAGATACATCATGTGAAAGTCAGAAATCATCAGGAAAAGTTAATAAACAAAAAACAAATGTAAATGTGATAGAGGGAGTAGAGGAAGTGCAAGTAGATATGGAGGATAAAGAAAGTGAAATTTTGGACTTAGCATTATTGAGTTTAGAGCTCTACTTAGCAGATACAAAACCGGAAGTTACATTTCTGGTGGAGGGAAGGGAAGTCAAATTCCTGTGTGACTCAGGAGCATCACGGACTTTGATACACCCCTCCAAATTACCAGAACATTCCAAATCACCTGATTATATATTAGTGAAAGTCGCAAATGGACAGCTATACAGTGAACCACTTTCCCATGATATAGCAATAACTGACCCTGTTTCAGGTATGACCCAGAGAAGTAAAATTGTTGTTTCTGCAAAGTGTCCAGTAAACCTATTGGGCAGAGACCTTATGCAGATATTTGGCATAGCAGTAGTTCCAACTGTACAAGGTATGGAGGCACAGAGACAAATGGATACCTTTGTGGTTCGATCGGAGGGTGAAACTTTTTACTGGTACAGCCAGGACCTAGTCACGACTGGTCCAGGGGCAGTAACCAAGGAACTGATGAACATAGCCATCAGTAAAGCCCCCTCCCTTGACACTGATCGACAGCATTTGTTACACTGTACTCTATACTACTGTACTACACCAGGACCTGATAGAGAATATGAGCAAGAATTATTCAGAAATCATGCAACTAGACTAGTTTTGCGTACTTTGTACTGGGATACTGAGGGGAACAGTGTAGTTAGCTGTTCGTTACCTCAAGAATTCCTTGCATTGTATAGATCAAATCGGTTACCACATGTCAGCTTGACAAAGAACAAAAGTATCAAATGGGCAGACTTTGGAGAAAAAGTAACAAGATGGGAGAAACAGACTGATTTAGAACTGTCAGAACAAAGGATACAGAAACAGAAACTGAATTGGTTGACACAGACACATCCAGCTGTACACTTGCAATCTAGCGAGGACAGCTGATTAGCGTTCTTATTAGAAGAGGAAGAAAAGTCCTTATGTGAAATTCCAACAACCCTTTGGTCAACAGGCAAGTCAGATGTAGGACTTATTCGAACAGCAGGACCAGTTACAATTACCCCAAAGTCAGCTTTTAGACCACAGAAAAGACAATACCCTTTGAGAAAGGATGCAGAAATAGGAATTAAGCCTATAATAGCAGCATTACTCAAAGAAGGAGTACTGGTAGAATCTCCTGATTCACCATGTAATACACCCCTATTTCCTGTTAAAAAGCAAACTGGGAATGGCGGATGGTACAAGATTTACAAGCTGTAAATAATGCAGTAATACCTAGAGCACCTACTGTGCCAGACCCACATACCTTGTTAAACGATTTAGAACTGCAACAGAAATATTTCTCTGTGGTAGATATTAGCAATGCTTTCTTTTAAATACCTGTACATCCTGATAGTCAATATTGGTTTGCATTTACATTTCAGGGTAAAAGGTATACATATACTTGACTACCACAGGGATATTGTGAGAGTCCAACAATATTTGCACAAGAAATGGCTAGCAACCTGGCAGGGTTTACCCCACCGGGAGGTAGTCAAATTCTACTTTACGTAGATGACATCTTGCTAGCAGCCCCCACCCAGCAACAGTGCAGGGAGGATACTGTAGCATTATTGAAATTTTTAGCAACACAAGGACACAAAGTAAACAAAAGTAAATTACAACTTTGGAGAAAACAAGTTAGATACTTGGGATATGTAATATCCAATGAAGGTAGAATACTAGATGAGGAAAGAAAAACAGCAATTTTGCAAGCACCCAAACCAACAACCAAGAAAGAAATGATGTCTTTCTTGGGTACAACTAATTTTTGTTGGAGTTGGATACCAAATTATGCTTTGGAATCTGCTCCACTGACTGACTTGATATATAAGACACCAATGGCAGCACAAGATATCTTACAATGGACACCCGAAGCAGAAACGGCTTTCTGCAGGTTGAAGCAGTTGATAGCTTCTTCATTAGTTCTAGGACTTCCGAATTATCATAAACGTTTTTTTCAGACCGTAGATTGTAAGCAAGGATATATGACGTCAGTATTGACGTAACATGGGGATAAGCAACGCCCCATAGCCTGTTATTCATCACAGTTAGACCCAGTGGCGTGATCTTTGCCTCACTGTGTACAAGCAGTGGTTACAGCTGCAATGGCAGTACAGGCTTCAGCCTCAGTGGTGTTATTCCACCCTCTCACACTGAGAGTGCCTCATGCAGTTGCAATAATTTTACTGCAAGAAAAAGTGGCATACCTTTCCCCTGCTAGACATCTTTCGTGTATGACTATACTGCTGAGCCAACCTCATATGACAATTGAATGATGTACAACATTAAATCCATCAACACTATTCCCAACTCCTGCGGATGGCACACCACACAGCTGCCTGCAGGAAATTGAACAGTTAGCTTTACCTAGACAAGATCTCACAGATATGCCCTTGGATAATGCCGAGGTGACATATTACGTGGACAGCTCATGCAGAAGGGGTCCTACAGGGAAGAATCTGGTAGGGTATGCAGTAGTTACAGACACTGAAATTTTAGAAGCTCAATCCTTACCACACAACTTATCTGCACAAGCAGCAGAATTGATAGCTTTAACGAGGGCATGTACTTTAGCAAAAAACAAGTGTGTGAACATATATACTGACAGTCAGTATGCTTTTTCTACAGTACATGTATTTGCACAACAATGGAAAAATAGAGGAATGATAACATCCAGTGGAAAACCTATTAATCATGCGCAATTTATTTTGGAGTTATTAGAATCTATTCAGTTACCTACCAAAGTAGCTATTTGTAAATGTGTAGCTCATACAAAACAACAGGATAAGATTTCGAAAGGCAATGCATGAGCTGATGCAGCTGCAAAGCAAGCAGCCTCAGACTCAGAAACTTTACTTTTAAATGAGGAATTACAACCCTCTGAGATTTTAGATTTAGACATGTTAAAAACAATGCAGACACTTACTACAAAAGCAGAGAAACAAAAATGGGTAAAACGAGGTGCAATTCTTGAGAATGGACTGTACATTTCCAAAGAAAGAAAACCAATATTGCCGTCTAATTTATTTAGATATGCAGCTTTGTTGAGCCATGGGCAGTGCCATGTCTCAACAGGGGGGATGGTACAGTTAGTAAACCAAATATTCCAAACATACGGATACACAAACTACACAAAAACATTTTGTGCAGCTTGTCATACTTGTAACAAGCACCATGCACAAGGAGCATTTAAAACCAAGCAAGGAAGTTTTCCTATACCACCATACCCGTTCCATACTATTTGTATGGATTTCATAGAATTGAATAAATGTGAAGGGAAAACGTTTTGTTTAGTTATTGTAGACATGTTTTCTAAATGAGTAGAAGCTTTTCCAACCAGAAACCCGGATGCAGCAACAGTGGCAAATGCCCTGATAAAAGAAGTAATCCATAGATTTGGCATTCCGGAAAGGGTTTATAGTGACAATGGCACACATTTTGTAAACCAGACAATCCACCAACTTGGTAGATTTTTTGGTATCTCCTTAAAGAACCATTGTGCCTACCACCCACATTCAGCAGGACTGGTGGAAAGGTACAATGGTACCCTAAAAAGCAAACTTAGGAAGCTAGTAGAGGAGACCCTAAAGAATTGGATATACTGTCTGCCTTTAGCACTGCTGAGTATGAGAACAGTTCCAAATGTAAAGGGTCTGACTCCCTTTGAAATGGTTTTTGGGAGAGCATATTATGTGCCTCAGTGGAAAGCTCTCATGCCTGCAGAGCAAGAGGCTGACAGTTCATTAGCTAGTTATATGAGGAAACTGTTAACAAATAAATCTGTTTTGCAGTTTAACTCTTTTTCAGATAAGGAACAGACCAGACCGGTGGAAGCAGTCTTGGCCCCAGGATCGTGGGTTTGGCTGAAAGTGACGAAAAGGAAGAATTGGGCAAGTCCAAAGTGGGAGGGACCATACCAGGTTCTGTTGGCAATGCCTACTGCAGTTAGAGTGGCCGAGAGGACGTCCTGGGTTCATTTGACGCATTGTAAACTGGTAAAGAACTTTCAACTTGATAAAAACTTTGTGACTGATACACAACCAGACCGAGATGGCCAAAAACAAAGCGAATATAAATTTAGATCAACGCCAGAGATGTTGCATAATCATTTTGTTGAGTGTACATTTATTGACTGTAATTGTGACAATTTTCCTCTTGTTGTGGTTTATCCTACACACAACCACACAAGTGAAAGTGGGAAGGCGTGATGAAACATCTATAGACTGGCATCCAAATTTTAACACATACCTAGCCATGAAACGTGTATATGCAGAGACTATGAACATTTCAAATTGCTGGGTTTGTACAGCTATACCAACAGCATATGGAGGACTGATAATGTCCACTGTCCCTTTGGGGATAAATGAGACTTGGGAGAATTTACTTTTCGATACAGGAACTGTGAGATCACAGGACAAAATAGCTTTATTTTTACCTGTCACACAAAAAGGAGTTGTATGTTTCTATAAAAATGACACCCTCCAGGTGGGCTGGAGCAATTGTAATATAACCATATCTTACCAATGCTATATTAAGAATGGTAATGGCAATACTTTTTGCAATACTAATTATGA
Organism: Protopterus annectens; assembly: GCF_019279795.1. Classification (NCBI taxonomy): domain Eukaryota; kingdom Metazoa; phylum Chordata; order Ceratodontiformes; family Protopteridae; genus Protopterus; species Protopterus annectens. Next base: position 1,022,677,785 of record NC_056735.1, read on the forward strand.
CTCGTATTTGAACTCATTGAAAACAACTATGAATGACATTTGCAAAAATCCAGTTTTGTTTAAACAATTGTCAGTTATAGATCAGAAAATGTTTCATGCAGGGCTGGTGCGTATTAGTACTAAAGTAGAAAACTGTTATTTTATTTGTGGGAAAAAGGCATATAAATGGTTACCTGAGAATTAGTCCGGAAGTTGTTTTCTGGGTTATTTGGTTCCGGCAATAAGACATACTGCAGAATTACCTTTGGGTAAAATACGAAATGTGAGAGAAGCAGCCCGAAAACCCGAAGGTCCAGTTGAAAAACCTGTGAATCCAGTTGGAAAGATCGAAGCTGGCTGGAAAGACCACAATTCAGTAAAAGACAAAAGTGAATTGACTCATATGGACTTGAGTGACAGTGTTATATCCTGGGCAGGAATATTCCCAGCCTATGGAGCAGTCAAATCGATCTGGGAGCTGAGGAAGTTGTCAAACTTCTCGAAGTAATGAGTAATGCAACTTTTTCCACCCTAGAACTGGTGACTGATGAACTGAATGCAATGAGAACTGTTGTGCTACAAAATCGAATGGCTCTTGACTTCACCCTAGCGGCGAGAGGTGGTACGTGCGCGCTTATGAAAGAAGAATGCTGTGCTTATATTCCTGACAATCGTCATGAGATCAATAACCACCTAGAGGTAATTCAGCAAGTATCAGCCATGACTGAACCAGGCCCAAACCCACCGACGGACTTTTTCCAGAATCTATTTAGGGGGTGGGGTTCCATCCTAATGAATATTCTGATTGCCATTTGTGTGGGTATACTCCTAATAGGAGCATGTGTTTGCTGTGGAGTTCCCTGCATGAAAAGATTAGTCAAAGATTTTATTGATGTATCTGTTACTGAAACTTTGTACCAAGATATTGAGATTGAAAGATTGATCTCAGATGACATTTTTTCTGAAGTATAGATTGAATGACTCACCTAGCTGAAAATCCTAAGTGGAAAAGGCTAGGAGATGAAATGACACTATGCATACTTCAAAATAGAATAAAAAGTATTAATAGGGGGAAAATGTTAGAAAAATGTGTATTTGAATACATGAGAAATGCTAGTGTTAAAAGCAAAGTAATATATAATGCATTTTATTCTATTAATCATATAATAGTAAGAATTAATCCATGTGTAAATGTGAGTAGTTTTGAAACTGCAGTGTGGCTTGAAGCAAAGCTGATCTTTGACCCTGGAAGAATGCTAGCTTAGCAAGTTTTAATGTTTATGCTTTTCACAAGTGATTATCTGCTGGCTCAGGAAATTAAATGTGTGAAATAATGAAATCTTCTGCTCTTTCCTGTTAGAATGATTTGGCCTTGTATATGTGTTACTGAGATAGCACGCAGCTGTGTGAGAAAGTGTAACAGAGAACAAAGACGTGTATTAAAAGACTGAAGCTGATATTGTATTCGAACTGATATAAAAACCTTGAAGAAGTAACTTTACAGAAAGACATTATGTCTGACCAGCTGGATAGCAAGGCCGTATTTTATCTAGAGGAAAAGTTTTTTTTAAATATACAGCATCAACAGCTTTATGAATAACAGATTGTAAGCTAAAAGTGATGTAGATGCCCTGTGACATATCACGTCAGTAAGGTGGGCATAGCTTAAGTGTTAAACCTATATAAAATTGTGTGCTTCCTGTTTCATGTCAGACAAAATTCTGTACTTGTACGTTTTTTGCCTCCTGGTGTACACTAGTAAACTTTTTATCCTGAACCTCCTGTGTATTGAAATCTTATTTTATTTAACAGGTATGTACCTCACAAGGCATCTACAACAACTGGAAATGCCACAGAAATACCTCACAAAGAGGATTGCTGGCCTCAAACAGATGCCCTATGCAAACCATCTAAAAAAACTCCAGCTTTACTCTATCGCATATCGCTTACTCAGAGGTGATCTCTGCCTACATACAAAGCTATGTCAAACCCAGAGCTGTTGGACATGCTCCACATAAAGAAATCCCAATCCCTCTGAGCTACACACTCTAGGGACCTAAACCTTGTCACCACAATAAACAGAACATGCTGGAGAGATAGATTACTGTTCCAGAGTCTTCCCATACTGTGGAACAAACTATCTATCTGTATCAAACAAAGCTCCTCATTAGTACTCTGCAAGAAAAATCTTGATGATTGGATGGGAGATAGGAAATTCACCCTGGGGATCACTTCTGTGGCTCTGTTTGACAGGGGCACAGGAAATTCATTTTCTTGGGTGGCAAAAGCCAGGGTACCATTTGGTTAAGCTTATATAGGCCTAGTACCTACCCATGAACTTATGAACCTATAGGCAACCTGTGATGTTATCAGGGCCCATTGGTTATGTGTTGTTAGCCATATGGTACACACAGATCAGCTTCCCTCCTGAGAATAAAACTGAGTAATGTTTGCATGTATACTTTGACTGATGGCCAGTGTTGACAGGGGAAGTAACATGTGAGACTAACTGTCAGCTAATGAATTATCTATTAGTTCTGGTTGGGTGTGAAAGGAGGTAACTCCACCAATCCTCTCTCCTCTTTAAAAAATCTAAGTAAAATGCTTTCACTCTCAGCTTATCAATAACTTACTCCTGGAACATCTCCTCACCCCCTCTCAACATGGATTTAGGCCCCACCACAGCACCTCCACTGCCCTTCTTTCCTTTACACAGACCATAGCCAAAGCTAGAGATTACAACAAACTGGTATCATGCCTATTCCTTGACCTCTTTAAGGCATTCAACACTATCCCCCACCCTAAGCTTCTTAACAAACTAACCAAACTCAACCTCTCTGCTTCCACTACTAACTGGTTCTCTAGCTACGTTACTAACCAACAGCAATCTTTTAGATGGCTGTCCTCCTTCTCTCCCTTCTTACTTTTCAACACAGGTGTTCCCCAATGACCCATCCTAGGCCCCATTCTCTTCAGTATTTTTACTAATAACCTTCACTCAGCTTGGTGCACATCTTCTCTAATCCACTACACAGACAACTCTGCTTTTATCACGCTCTCCAACACCCCTACCGACCTTCACTCTCTGACACAAACCTCATTTAACACCATTGAATACTGGCTAATCAATAACCAACTCACCCTTGACCCCCCCCCCAAAAAAAAACAAGCTATACCTCTTCCTCCCAAAATTAATGGCCAGTCTTAGAACTTCCTTCTCTATCTCTATTTCTATCTCTATCTCTGTCTCTGTCTTTATCTCTGTCTCTGTCTCTATCTCTATCTCTATCTCTATATCTATCTCTATCTCTATCTCTATCTCTATCTCTGTCTCTATCTCTTCCCTAGATAACACAATACTCCATTCAGACTCTCACACCAAACTGTTGTGGGTCACTATAGATGATCAACTGAAATTTTACATTCACATACAGCAGTCCATAAAAAAGACCAACTAAAAACTCGGACTGTTGTACAGAAACAAAAAAATGTTACCTAGTACTTGCAGACCCACCCTTGCCCAAGCCTACCTCCTCCATTGCCTTCTCTATGCCTCACCCATTTTTCTCCACCTCCAAGCAAACCTTTTAACTAAACTTAATCAAACTTGCAACCACATAGCCAGATTTGCCTGTAACCTTCCATACAATGCCCACCATTGCCTTGCCCTCAAACAACTTTAATGGCTTGAATTCCCTCAAATTCACTAGTATCTCAGCTTCAAATGACTCATTCATTACTATATAAACCAGCCAACTGCCTCTCCCTATCTACCCTCTTATTCCCTTACAAACCTTCTTGATCCCTCCGCAGCACTAACCAAAACCTACTGGACACCTACAGACCCAATAAAACTGTCGGGCAAACTTCTTTACAAATGCTTAATGTCTCAAACTTGGAACAAGCTCCTTAATTATGTGTGCTGTATTCACTCTCCCATTATTTTTAAAAGAGAAATAAAGACTTACCTGGCCAACTCTCCGTCTTGTACCTGTCACCACCCCACCTAATTACAATCACCCCCAACTTCTCTAGATCACAATTGTAATTGTTGTTCTTATATTCAGCTGTTAATTGCTGATTGTCCTTTTTGAATGGCTTCATGATACTAGCTACTTTATCTCTTTTATGTCACTAACGTATATATTCTTTACCCTTAAGTTACTTTGAACCATATCTGTTATATTCCAATGATTGTAGAATTTCTATACTTTTTGTAACTCGTTTTCTTTATCTGGTGTTTTTCTCCTCGGATCTCCACTGAAAATAGGCCACCAGCCCAGTGGACCAACACGGTTAACAAAAGACAAATAAATAAATAATAAATACATGTCTGGTGGCACCGTACACAGATCTGTGCTTAGTTGTGTATTCCACTTAACCTTTCATATGTACTGGAATAAATGATTTGTGGAAAGACCTCCCAGTATAACCTTAGTCATTTATCACATTCCACACACTGTTATCACATACTTACATTACTTGCACAATGTATGCCTATATGTGTTTCATAGGCAAGTTGTATTTGAGTGGCCTGATGTCATATCAGGACACAATACAGATCAGTTGTTTGTGGCTCATGCAGAACATGTCCTGACACAAATGCTAATAGTCACAGAATGGTGCTGCTGACCACTTCAATAATCCCTGGGTATAGCAATACAACTGCACATACAATGAATTCCAGAAGGTGGTAATTGCATCAAAACATGTAATACATTGTTTGTGTATATCACAGCAAAACAACATGTGTATGAGACAAGACTTATTTGATCATGTAATCAATACAAGTTAATATTAGTAATTAATAAATGGCACAGAACATTTAATGACGGCATGTAGACACATGCACATCTGTGCCATACTGCAACTGTCACTGTGATGGCAGAATGAGAACTGTGTAGAATGTTGATCTGCTCCACTACAAAAATGCATGTCCTAATATGCCACCAATATACATAACAGTGTATCATACCATGTCAACAGTTCTCAGGAGGCATATTACTACAGCTGTTATAGAAGAAGCATGTACTGCAATGGCATCAATGGCCATAAATACATTAGTTCATATCACAGATTGTAAGATCCTCTTATAGGTTCTTAGGTTCATAAGTAAGTACTAGGCTATCAGCCCAAGGGCTTATATAAGCCTAGTCAAAAGAGGTTCCCTGGCTTTCACCACCCAAGAAAATTATTTCCCTGTGTTCCTGTCGAGCAGAGACGCAGAAGTGATCCCTGGGGTGAATTTCCTGTTTCCCATCCAGTTGTCAAGATTTCTCTTAAACAGGGCTAATGAGGAGCTTTGCTTGACATGAATGGGTAGTCTGTTCCAGAGCATGGGAAATCTTTGGGACAGGGATCTATCCCTCCAGCATGTTCTGTTTATTGTAGTGACAAGGTTTAGCTCCCTGGAGTGTGTGGCCCAGAGAGATTGGGATTTCTTTAAGTGTAGCATGTCCATCAGATCTGGGCTAGACATGACTTTGTATGTTAGGCAGAGGTCACCTCTGAGTAGGCGATATGCAACGGAGTAGAGCTGGAGTTTTTTTTCAGACAATCTGCATATGGCAACTGTTTGAGGCCAGTAATCCTCTCAGTGAGGTACTTATGTGGCTTTATAGTTGTTATACATGTCTTGCAAGGTAAATGCAAAACAGGGTGTTGTACTTATAATGGGTCTGATGAGGGATGAGTAGAGAGGAATGATGACCTCTCTTTTTCTGGAGGAGAACCCCTTTGTGATGAGGTGTGCCATGTAGAAGGATTTCCTGACTACTGAGGCAACGTGATTATCAAAGGAGAGACTACTGTCTACCTGTGTCCCAAGGTCTCTTATCACACTTTCAGTGTTTAGTAGACTACCGCCTATGTGGTAGTTCATGGGTATGGTGTTTTTCCAAAAGGGGATGACAATGCACTTGTTGGCATTGAGCTTTAGGCCATGAATTTGACACCAAGCATCAGTCTCAGTGAGGCCTCTTTGTAGAATGTCCACATCCTTAGGCAAATCTATTATGGCTCCTAGTTTGCAGTCACTTGTGAATTTCATTAGCCAGAGACCAGCTGTATTAGCCTGGACTTCTGAGAAATAGACTGAACAGGAGAGGACCCAGGACCGAACTCTGTGGTACTCCGCTTATCACTGGTCTGAAGTTGAATTTGGATTCAGCTACTTTAGCTGTGTGGGTTCTATCAGTGAGCCAGTTGCCCACCCAACTTGAGACATAGGGATTTATGCCTAGTCCAGTGAGTTTATCTATAATACCAGAGTGGGGGATGGTGTTGAAAGCCTTGATGAAGTCAAAGTAGGCTGTGTGCACCACCTTACCCTTGTCTACAGCTCTAGTAACTGCTTCAAATAAGTCAGTCAAATTTAGGAGGCATGATCTACCTTTTACAAACCCAAACTGAGTGGGTTCCAGAGTTTGGAGGTTACCTATGTCTTTGCTTATAAGCTTCAGGATGATGCGTTCCATGGCTTTGCAGACAAGGCTTGTCAGGCTAATGGGGTGGTAGTTCCCAGAGTCAGTGGTGGCACCCCCTTTGTGGAGTGGGATAACTGTCACTGTGTGCCATTCCATAGGCACAAAGCCTGAAGTGAGGCTATGGTTGAACATGGTACTTAGGTGGGATGCCAGTTCATTCTGTAGTTCCTGGAGAATGCAGGCTGGGATGTTGTCTTGTCCCATGGATGCTGTATTCTTGGCTTTGGAGAGTGTGGTCTTTACTTTAGTGTCTGTGATTACAGGGGCTTTGCAATCTTCTGGTATGGAGATGGGCCCTTTGGCGGGTGGGGGGGTAAAGTTTGCACTGAACCTGTCTGCCAGGATGTTGGCAAAATCAGTTGGTCAAGTAAATCTAGTGCTATTGTGCTGTAGCTCAGAGCAGATCTGAGTGTTACCATTGAGGTTCTTGACATAGCTGTAGAATGCTTTGTGATTGTCTTTAGAATCCATGGTGATTTTATTTTCGTAACTAGCTTTGGAGGATTTTATGAGGGATCTCAGCTTCTTACTGAGGCTGGCCAGGGAGTTCTTCCAATCATGGGAATTTACTCTTTTTTGCAACAGTTTCTTCCTTCTGTTGTAGAATTTGTTCCTTCCTTTTTGTGGAGGATAGCATCTTGGTTCTGTTGGGGATGGCACGGTCCATGCACTTGTGTATGTGCTTATACAGTGCATTTGTATATGATTCAGCAGTTGTGCCTCTATTTGATGTCAAAATGGGTATTGTGAAGTTAGCCAATTCTGTCTTAAGAAGCATGAAGTTGGTTTTGGAAAAAGTTTTTACAGTGGTTTCCTTAATGGGGGGAGGGGGCAGGATACGGATGTCTAGGGTGATTAGCTTGTGGTCATATCTGACTAGTGAGTAGTTGACCTCTGGTGTGGAACATCTGTTACCCATACTGGTAATGACCAGGTCCAGGATGTTGCTGCCCCTGTTGGGGGTATGGACATGCTGATCCAGGGCAATGGAATTAATGAATTCCAGAAAACATTGAGCAAATAAGTTAGTACATGAGTAGTTTACCCAGTTGATGGTGGGGTAGTAGAAATATCCCAATATTAGGGTATTGGGCTGTACCTTAATATTATCCAGTATATTGAGAAACATGGAGTGGGTGTTTTGGGGCATGGTGGGGGATTTGTAACAAGCTACAACCTGAATTGCATTCTTGCCCAGTGTTAATTGTACTTGGATAATTTTGGATGCATTATGTTGAGCAACTAGGCTGGAGGTGTGGATATCCTTAATGAATATGGGCACACCTCCTCCTTTAGTGTTTCGGTCCAGGTTAGGTGCCCGAAAGGTGTGGTAAGAATTGTAGCCTGGTAATGCAAGGGTCCTCTCTGGAACCTTAAATCTGGTCTCTGTCACTGCACAGATGTCAGTGTTCTCCATCTTAAGGAGTGCCTTGAGTGAGTGCATTTTGAGGTTTAGACTTCTAGCACTGAGCAGCATTACCCTTAGATTTATCTGTTTGTATCTACTATGGTGGTGCGTTTGACATTTAAGCCTAGCCTAAAAAGGCACTACAGTGGCAGCAAGAGACTTAGCCAGTATCCAGAATCCCAGAGGTGACAAGTGCAGGCCATCTCTGGCAAAGCATCATGTCCTGTCGATCATGTCATCCCAGGCAGACAGATAATGGATCCACTTAGAATGACTCAAGAAGCTTAGCCAATTGTTGAAGTCAATCATCTTGTCCTTGTACTGTGGTATCATTCTGGGAGATGGCAGGATGCTACTCAGCGCTAGTGTCATACCTGCCTGGGCCACATGATCAGAGTGCTCCTCCATGTCTCTTTTCATGTAGTCCAGGGAGGTACATCTCAGATCATTCACTCCAACATGGACAATGACAGAGTCATATTTGTACTTGTTGTGGAGTGACCTGAGTGCATGCAGTATATGGTGGATCCTGGTACCCAACAGGCAGCTGACAGTAACTTTCTCCTTGTTTAGCCTGGTGCGAGGGACGTCAGTGTGCCTGACTATAGAGTCGCTTATGACTAGTGTGTTGGGTACATTGTTTTGCCTTATGGGCTGAGGTTGAGTGGCACACCGATTTTGTGGGCTATGTGTTGTTCAGGTAGTATTGCAGGGTGGAGGTTGCTTGCGTTTCAGCTTTGGAGGTCTCTGTTGTTTGGGCAGATTTTTATTGAGAGCCTCCGTGAATGTAGGTGTGTGTTTTGTGTTACTATGTGTGGGTTTGGGTGGTGCAAGTTTTGATGGACTATGCATTGTGTGTGGTGTGGTGTTTACCTTCTCCTCTTGACTGCCTAGTCCAGTCTTGGCTGGAGAGACCTTGGCTTCCAGGTTGGCTATATAAGTGCATCTCTCACAGGTTGTAATGTTGGGTGTTAGGAGGAGTGGGTTGTCAGTGTACAAGAGGCAATTGCTACATTGCCCCAAGATGCCCAGATTCATCAAGTGGACAGAAGAAAACACAGAGAGCTGACCCTTAGACATGCTTGGTTAGTGCTTATTAATTTAAGTACTAAAATCTGTTTTCCTCTTGATAAGTGAAGAAAGTTGAGTGGTACAGTAATTTGCAGATTATTTAGTGATTGCTAAGAGTTTTGGACAAGTGCTGAGCACAAAGAAACAGTTTGAGTGCTAAAACTAGAAAACTGACTAGTTCTAAGGGAAAATCTTAAGAGCAGACTTTCTGGCACCGGGAATAGATTAACCATAGTTAAGCGGTGCTGCGCAGTGTATAAAACCTCAAAAACACAGGTTTTTAAACAGAAAGATGAAAGATATAGAAATAGCCCAAAATAGCCAATAAAACTACAGATTCTGAGCTGAAACCACACCTCCAGTGACAGATAGGCTGCTCAAAGCTTACCACTCTCAGTGATGAACAGAGAAGCTTCCCTCTATCTTAAACAGGTCTGGGCAACACAGAAACTACAAAATAGCGCATAATTCAGCAAAATCTGGAAACTGGACTCTACTGGTTATAGAAAGGTGGCAAACGAGTAGAGAGATTAGATTTTTTTGGGGGGGTTCAAAAATTAGAACAGATACAGTAATACAAACACTTCTGAGGCAGTAAAATGGCTATCACACTTGAGTGTGTAGACCTCAACAGTTCAACAGTTGAAAAACACTTAAAAATGATCAAAGTGCAAACAGTATCAGAATTAAAAAAACAGTTCAAGATAAGTAGTAAAGTTAATAAAAAAAAACACTCAGAATAATGTGGTTAGTGAAAATAAGCAGTGAAAAGCAAAAACAAGGTACTTAATCCACTTTTCCCAATATCACAGCAGGCAGAAGGTAAGACTCTCTGCTGCTTAGAACAGCGTCAGCAAACATATATATCTGATTTAAAACTCTGGCTATTAAAGGCAGAGAACAGAAACCAGCCCAATTATCCAATCAACAATAACAGTTTTGCAGGAATGCCCCTAGCCAGAGTAAGCCAGTCCAATTCTCTCTCTGCCACAAAGAAAATAAGACAGGCCTCTAGACAAAATATTTCACTGAAAACTGAGAGTCACAACAGTAACAGATATTCAGCTCTATCACACAACAAAAAGGACAGTAAAAACAGTTGTACAGATTACAGAGATGTGTATTAAATGACAAGTGCAGAGACAATTGAAAATATACACTTATCTTTTCCCAGTATCACAGCAGGCAGTAGGTCAGTCTCTCTGCAGCTTAGAACAGCTTCAGCAAACAGGTATCTTGTATCCATACACTATACATCCACACCTCAATATAGCACATCAATGACAGTGACAGTGACATAGCAACTGCTCGTAGGGTCATAGGACATTATTTAGCTAATGGCCAACACCACATGAAATCAAAGGCATTATTATATCATGAAAAAAAATCATATAGCTATACAATGGAAGAAAGTTGGAGTAGTATGCATATGTGTGTATCTGTTGGATTGCATTACATCTTGCCACTATCCATAAAGGACATACACTACACCATGACAGAATTAGCAATCCCACATGCAGTGGTCTGGAAATGGCTTGCAGTGGATCATGTAAGGACTCTGCTTAATGATGTGTGCATGCATATTTGACATGAAGACATCCTCCACTCCTCTGCAGGATGGATGTCATGTGGGTAGAGGAAAAAGGAGGATGGTGGATGCATGGTGCTACTTGAAAGGTTCCCCTAGTGGTAGTGCAATAAAGAGTAATTCCAAAGATCATATAATGTCCATAATGTACCACCAAACACACAGACAAACAGAAGTAGACTTGGGCTGATTTGAACCTTACACCTGTGTATGCACATATGATGAAGGCCTTGACATGCCACAGTAGCACTACCACATATGTCTGAGTGTGACACTATCATCTTGCACTTTATGGAGTAAGATAGCATCACTCTATGCTGAGGAGAACATGTTTGGGGGATTGTAGGAAACTGATGTGGAGTCACATTCCCACATAAAATTGTCTCAAAAGTTACACACAAGTTGCCTGCTGTCAGATCAGAACCTCTATAGGTATAGGCAAAGTGGCATACAAACACAGTAATTAGTGTTACTGCCACAACACGGGTGTGTCTTGAATGCTGTCAAGTTGCATGTTATATAAGATGACATCATCTTTTTATGCTACAGTGAGATGTTTAGAGTAGGGTTTGGCATAGCTGGGGACTCACATATTGTTATAATATTGCCACCATCATGATTGTTGACTGCAGTGAGAAGAAAAAAACTATGTCTAATAAGCATTTACAAAGTACAGAACTTAATGCAAGCACCACAGCACAAATCTAGCTTTTATAGTGCTGGGCAATATTTTATAAGTGATGGCATCAGCAGTGTCTGGTGAGAAGAAGATTGTAAGCGTAGTGTCCCACATGCTGGTGTAAGTCTCCTGAATGTCAACCAACTGAACAAACACAAACCAGTTGACTGCTGTGAGTACAGAAACCCTACTTAACAAAGTACACTGACTAGAGAAGTCAGTATTTAATGCAAGTACCATGGCACAAGTCTGACTTTTACAGTGCTGCAGGACAATTTATAGTGGAAGACATCATCATTGGCTATTTGATAGAAGATGTTGTGAGGCCTGAATTAAATGGATGTGTAGGCATGTGCAACTGTCAAAATATTGGTACTCATGGGATTGTACTGATGACTGAAGGATACACAGTTATGCTCTTCTGACTAGACATACACAAGTTGAATGCAGTGAGATTAGAACCCTTCCCTTGGTACACCAGCTACACAACTCTGTACTTAATGCAAGTGCCACGGCACAAGTCAGACTTTTGAAATGCTGTAATAGTATTTATAGTAGATGATATCATCATTCAATGAATATGTTGGGAGGTCTGTATGAAATGGATTGCTAGCCATGTATGACTGCCAAGATATTAAAGTTCTGCATGTTACCAGACTGATACGTGTGCAAACTATAGTATTTGTTGTTGTGTTTCCAATGTATGGGTATACATTAAGAGACAGCTTTATAAACTATATGCAAAGAGCTGTCCACATTGCTACAAGTATTGTAAAATCAGATTTTGTGTTGTCAGTATAAAGATGTGCATGGTATATAAGAAATTACTTTTTTATTTATTTCTGTAGTGTATTTGATATATTTGGGAACAAGCACTGAGAGACAAAGTTAAAAGTGCATGGGTGCAGGTAACACATGACTATAGTATAAACATGCAAGAAATACACCTGCTGCTTAGCTGACTTTGTGCCAGCAGGTGTATTTGCATTGAGATATTTATTTTGTGCACAGATCATCCAAAGTTCAAATCCAACTGTAGCTAATACTTTTAAATATGTACGCATAATGTAATGAAATAATTCTTTATTCTAAGGTAACACCTCAGTGCGGTATGTTTAAGCAGTATTGCACAGAGGTAGCCACACCATTAAAGAGCAGTTCAATGTTACTTGGCATTGGTGGACAATGCCAAACTCCATGGAAGCACAGAGGACAAAAAGTGAAGGGCTTCATTGTTTTTTTTTTTTTTTGACTTATGTGTGTGATTATATTTTTGACCTGATTAAAGGTGTTATAATGGGGTAGATTGGAAAGTGCTGAAATGAGGGGCAAGCAGGGATAATAACAAAGGGAAAGTAATTTAGGAATGTGCAGGAGGGAGGTAGGAAAGAATCATAGCTATCCACTTTTTCAACAGTGTAAAAAGAAAATATGCATCGAATATTAGCTGAATTTGGACTGTCACCTAAATGAAGAGGGGTGACAACTATGCAATCATGCTGTATCGCCAATTGTATTGAATCGACTGGGTCAAGAAGACATGTGAAAAGTGGAGAACTATGTATGAGACGATAGTTTTTTTTGTGAGACAGGTGCCCATTTTTTTTTTTACTTCAATAAGATAGGAATGTTGGGTTAGTGACATATATATTTTTGGGTCAGGTAAGTAGGGTAGGTAAGGAAGTGGATGCAGACAAACAGGACAAACAAGACAATACACAGGGATAGTGAGGAATGCAGCAGCTTGGAGGACACCATGATTGGGGATAGGGAGGGGATATTGGATGCCCTTGCCCATCAAACATGAGGACAGTGAGAATCTAGTCCTCGCCCACAGAACTGTCATTAATGTCCCATTACTCCACTGGTTGTTTGAGTGCTTGACATCTTCATTTACATACCATAATAGAGAGCATCATCTCTATGTGGCATAGGTGTGCACCGATGATGGTGTGCATGACCCTATGCATCAATCCTGGCATCTTCTGGCAGGTGACAAAATCCCCAACTTTGCCACTGTTCCCAGAGGGTACCACTGCACCAGCTGCTGGGGTAATTCTACTTGATGTGAAATGTTGAGGTAGTACAGGGCAGCAGAGGCAGTACTGCCAGATTGGGTCCTAGATGTGCTGGGCATTGGTGCAGGCACAGGTGGAGTGGGGGCAGGTTGATCCGTGGGAGTTGGCCTACATCCCTGTGCTGTAAGCATTTTGTGAGTTGTCAGAAACTAATTAGATTAAAATGTTGTGACCGCACATATAAAAATACAAAAGGAGATAAGGGTTGGGGTGGGAGAAAGAAAAAGATAATTAGTGCAATAATATGTGACATACAGTGAATTATTACAATCTAAATAATTTATGTCTACTTTTACATTTAAGTATACTTCTTAACTACAAGCTATAACTGATGATTGCTCAAAGTAATACTTGTTTGGTCAAATGGTACAGATTAAGTTAACAGCAGGGCATTTATGCCACTTCTTTTGAAATTATTACATAATATTTTTAAACAATTTTGCTATATATTTGTTTCTTGTGGTATTTGAACCCGACACATCTGACTACAGTATTAGAATTGACTCCTACAGTTGAATTGTGCTACATACTGAAACATGCATGCTTTATTTTACAGTTAGGATATGCATTCTTAATTTGCTATGAATAAATGGAAGGACAATACATAATATAATATAATAATTATGTTGTACTGCATACATACCCCTTGCTTCCTTCAGTCTTTTTAAAAGGTCAGCATGGGCTTCCCTGTTTACAATTTTCTCCTGGTTGGCTGTGGAATGAAAAGAAGAGAACAAGAGAAGAGCATTATACAAACCAGTTTTGCATATATGCCGCTATCAAGTTTAAATTCTCTTTATCTGTATACTTACACAACTGCAGGATGTTAGCAGTCTTAAACTCAACCAGCCACAGACTGAGTGTATCCAACTTGCAACTTTTTAGGCTATTAAAATAATGCCTGCACTGTTCTCCAGTGAGTAGAATGCCAATCGCACTGGAGACAGCCTTGGCCAGACTATTCCATACCTCAGACTTGTACTGGGAACTGGTATATTCCTCCTGAAGAGTCTTTGGCTGTGGTGCTTTACAAGGAGTCAAATAAAGATTCTGGGCTGCTCAACATTCCACATTTGAGTGCTAAATTGGGCACTTTCTCTTCTACCTCCAGACATGTCTGCTTAGGAAAAACAACAGCAGATAAGAGTGCTTTCCCTTCAATTCTTGTCATTGCATTTACTACTAGTGTGCAGACCTGAACAACCATGCCAGCTGTGTTTGCACAACATTAAGCAGAAAGCAACAGAACCAAACAGAGGAAAGCAGTTTTTGGAATAGGAAGGTCGGTCTGACAGTTGATATTAGTTTATGGCCTGGCTGCTCCTGTAACTGTTAGGTGATTCAACTTTGCAGACAAATTTTATGACCTGACACATATTTTTGTGTTGCTTTACACACTGATAAAATTGAATTGTACAATGTGGTATTCAAACCTATGCATTACAGATGAAACATATTCTTCCACATACTAAAACAAATTATGTCAGGAGTGAGTTCCAAGTATCCCAAAATTTATTGTTAGCACTTTTGTTCATTCACAATCCACAATGAACTTCATCAGAAAAACATTTCCCAAGAACCTTCACCATTATAAAAGGCATTAATTATACAATTAGGAATTCAATTAGTTAAGAAACCTTGATTTAAAGTTGCAGTGTTATTATTATAAACCCATACATAATTTTTGTAAAATGTCTGTAAAAACAACTTCTGTCCTTTATAAAACCACAACTAAGCATTAAAATTGTGGACAATCATAAAAAGACTTTTTTGTTGGACCTATCTGCTCATCCTATTTTTAACAAAAATTACTGACTTCATGCATGTCAGTGTATGTTAAAAAAATCTATCTCCAAAGATTTTAACTTCAGCATACATTTAATAAAGCAATATTCATTAAGCCCTGGTGGGGCATTAGCATTCACCCTTAGCTGCCATAACAATTCCAATTCTTCTAGTTTTATCTCCCATGGTCCTCCCCTAATGTTCTTACTAACCTGCTCAATGATAGTAAAAACAAACTTATGTGTGGGGTTAATAGCTATATGGCTGACTAATGCATTTGTAGGAGTTCCATTATTAATATGATATAGACGTTCATAAACTCTTTGTTTGAAAGTCCTCTCAGATTTACCTATATAATAACCATCACATTCTTGGCACATTGCAAGGTAGACAATTCCAGCTGTTTTACAATTACATTTTCCTTTGATGTTATATTTTATGTCACGGATGCTAAACTCTTTGCCCACTCTAATATACTTACAATAACCACACCGTCCACACTTTTTCATACCCCAATGGGTATGATTCACTAGGTGTTGTCTTTCTAAGGTATTTTTTAGATTAGGGCCTTTTTTATATATTATATGTGGCCTTTCACCTAGGTCAGCCATGGTTGTGTAGCAGTTAGCATTGCCACCACACAGCAAGAGGTTCTCCAGTTCGATCCTTGGCTGGGGTGCCTTCTATGTGGAGTCTGCGTGTCCTACCTGGGGTCATGTGGGTTTCCTTCAGGTGCTCCAGTTTCCTCCCACATCCCAACGACATGCTGTAGATGATCTGGGCACTCTAAATCACCCATAGGCGTGAGTGTGTCTGTGTGTGTGCCTTCTGTAGAATGTTGGGTGCCGGGCTGTCAACTCGACACAGTAAAACTCTACTGCCAATCATGAGCAGACAGGTGATCCACTGTGGTGACCCCTAACTGGAAAAAGCCAAAAGAAGAAGAAGAAGATATGTGGCCTTTCACCTAAACTTCTAGATGTGGCATTGTCTTCCCTAATGAATGTCCAATTCTTAACCAAAATATTTCTTATTTCGGGAGCATCCATTGAAAACATTGTAAGGAAACTCAGGCTGTATTTTGTATCAGTATTTAAATCAGCCTTAAACCTACTTTGTGCAATATTATCTAAATCATCTTTGCTATGTCCTTTTCAGAGTATGGGTTGAAAGTGCCCTGTGTTCCTCTTTCTACTGACTTCTTTCATTAATTGTTCAAATAATTGGGTTGGACACCCTCTTTTAGAGAACATGCTTCTTAAGCTGTTACACTCAAGGTAGAAGTCATTATCTGTAGAGACCATTCTAGTAGCTCTCACTAATTGCCCTTTAATAACCGCTTTCTTCTGGTGGAATGGATGACTACTCTGGAAGTGCAGGAAGGAGTTAGAATAGGTGGGATTTCTGTATATCTTGGCTACATACCTATTATTAAGTCTGTCCTTATTCAGTTGTACATCTAAAAAACTGATAGACTCAGGGCAGGATTCACGAAGGCTTGCACGGAGTCTAAGAGTAGTGTAAGACTCCATGCAGCCTTCGTGATCCAGGAACAGCCCTAAATCCCGTGTAAGAGACCAGCTAAAACGTTTCTTACATGGAGTGGGCGTGGATATGCTAATCACCTCACTTGCAGCTGAAAGGCATGCAAATGAGGTAGATTAGCGATCCAGGAAGCCCAAAGCAGCCCATGTAAGAGCTGTTTTAGCTGCAGAAATGTACTCAGTTGACAACTGAGTATGTTTCTGCAAAAAACACAATGGAGCCATGTCAGCTCCAAATAAAGGATGCATATGTGTCAGGCAGCATGCCAATGGCCAAATATGTGGCCATTGGCAAGGTACCCTGATGCAAATATAAGAAATAAATATTTTTTTTTTCAGCGATCACTGTATAAAACATAAAAATGAAGGTTATAAACCCACAAATGTGGGTTTTATGCAATACATGGATTTACAATGCAGGGACAAGCAGACCAAAAACAACATGGCCACCGTTTAGTGGTTGCTAAGGGGGGAAGCTGAGTCTAAGGCATGTAACTAAGCATTAGTAGGCAATCTGATGTAACTGAGTGTTAGGATACTGAATTCCACTGTCACATAGCAAATGAGCACATTCTGAGTAGTGTAAGAGATACATAAGGGGGAGGAATAGAGTAGGAGATAGGTGACATCACAGGGGGGAATGGTAGAAAGGAATGCAGTTCATTGGAGGTCAGTTACATGACAGATGTCAGACATATATCATGGAAAGAGGAGTGCCACAAGATAAGCATGGGAAAGTCAAGAAATGGAAGGTGTACACTGTTGCTTACACCAAAGTTTCTTGCTGGGCGTGCATGCGCACGTGTGCACGCCATGAAGCGCGAGTAGGTCAGTGTGTGCCGTGTAAGGCAGACTGAGCATGTGGGAGCCTGTTGGCAGACTTGTAAGACTGTTTGCACTAGTGTGCTCGCGTTTTAACCCGAATAAGCAGATTCTGAACCGTGTAAGCATGTGTGCGAGCGTGTAAGCCACTGTGAGCGTGTTTCTGTTGGTATGCTCGTTGCTCCCCCCTGAGGAAACAGAAAGGAAAAAGGAAGCAACAGAATTAGTAGGAAGCTAGCAGGGAATACTGCTGGAGCTAGCAGGTGAAAACAATTAGAAGCCGGCAATTACACAGGCAGAATAGTAGCTCAGCCAATCACTTAAAACTCTGCAAACAGCAGTGCAGGATGTTTCTCTCAAGAGACACTGCAAGAAAGGAGTAAGCTATTAGAAGTGAAAACTGAAAAAGCTGAACTCAGAGCAGAAATGCTAGAGGCTGCCATAGCTGCCATAAGGAGACATAGGCTACTTGCTGAGGGTGGTGACAATGCAAATGGTGCCAGACAACCCACAGTGAGGAGATGGAGAAGAGTGTACAGGCCCAGGGTCACCTACCATGGGTTACATGAGCTGGAGATAGTAGAGCGCTATAGAGTGGACAGAGACCTCCTGCAGCAAATTGTCGAGCTGTGCAGGCCACGCCTCACACACAGAACCAACAGAGGGGAACCCATCCCAGTGGAAACCAAGGTATGTGTTGGCCTAAGAATACTAACAACAGGTACCTTCCAGAGACCAACTGGTGATATGATGGGGATATCACAGGCATCAGCCTCCAGGGTACTGCACCAGTTCCTGGATGCCATGTCAACACATGCCGGTGATCATGTATATTTCCCCAATGCCCGTGAGGTATTGGCCAGCAATATGCGTCTCTTCCAGCAAATAGCTGAATACACTGAGGTAGTGGATGCAATAGACTGCACGCACATACGCATCAAAGCACCAGCCGGTGAGCGGGGTAGGGCCTACATTAACCGCAAGGGCTTCCCCTCCATCAACTGCCAGGTCATGTGTGATGCCCAGGGCATAATAATGAATGCGTGTGCTGGCTGCCCTGGGAGCTACCATGATTCCCATATCTGACATTTGACGCAGCTGTACCAGACATTTGCCAATGGGGACATCTCACATGGACACCTAGTGGGGGATGCAGGTTATGCACTGGAGCCGTGGCTGATGACACCCATCAGAAACGCACACACACCTGAACAGGAACGCCATAATGAGGCACACGCACAATCACGTAATGTAATAGAGCGTGTGTTTGGGCTGCTCAAGTCACGGTTCCAGTGTCTGGACACATCTGGTGGAGCCTTGCAGTACTCACCAACTACATGTACCCAAATTGTCATGGTATGTGCCATGCTACATAATATGATCTTGCGAAAACAGCTGCAGCAGGACCAGCATAGGGCTGGGCCAAACAGCCCCCAACCATTGCCAAGGCCATCACAGGCAGAGCGTGACTCAGAGGAGGAACAACCTCAGCCTGCCCCAGTAGGCAGAAGGAGGCGTGCCCAGTATGCCCTGGCCTAGGCAAAGAGGCAAAGCATAGCACATACACTGGCTCAGTAGGAACCCTGGGAATGATACCCCTCTTTGACTCACTCATATAATAACAGGGATGCCTAAAATGACATAACCTGCTCTCAAACATGTACAGGGAGTGTAGTATGTGCATCCAACAGAGGCAGCCCTACAGCACCACCTGAGGCATGAATGCCATGTGTTAAGCAATGTAACAACATGTAGTATATGCACACTTGATGACCCTGACTAACATCCTACCCTCACCAAGCATGATGCCACAATATGACGATGAGATGATCAATTGCAATAAATGGCTGAAGTATTGCACTTAGTCAAAGGGGATCCAATGTGTACCAGCCTGGGATGACATGCTGAGCATGACATGATGCTCTACCTGCTAGGGGTGGTGTGCATCTATCAGTCCAGGCCTTATGGATATTGGCAAAGGCTGTTGTTACCCACAGTGTGCCCTGAATAGGTAAGGCTCAAAACACAAACCCAACTCTATAGGTATCACAAGGGATAAGAACCTAGATGTAATGCTACCCAATGCCAGAAGTCTAAACAGCAAGATGCATGCAGTCTAAACTCCCCCAGTATGGAGAATGTTGATATCTGTCCTGTAACAGAAATCTGGGTCAAGGCTCACAACAGCACCCTAACACTACCAGGTTACACCTCATACTGTGCTGTACAGCCTCAAACATGGAACAAGCTACAAAAGGAGGTTGACTAGCAATAATTGTCAAGGATAACCACACCCACATGTTGGTGCCACAACAAGAAGCATCATGGACTAGCCATGGTCAAGTAACAGTGGCTAAAACTGCCTCCCAGTTTATAGCCTGCTACAGACTACCGTCCTAACACCAGGAACTGCACCTGGCCTGTGTTGGAATACATGAATATATTAAGCCCTCCAAACCACATTATATTGTGTGACTGAAAATACCCAGACAAAGACTGGGAGCATTATACTAGCTCCAACACTGTAGGACAAAAGTTCCTAGAATCCATAAACCAAAATGCCCAGGAACAACGTACCACTCCCACAAGAGGGGTAAGCATACTGGATGTGATAATCAGCAACATGGGTACTGGATGGCAAGATGAGAAGTGTATCCCTCACTGGTAAGACCAGACCATAGAGTAATCACACTGGATATACACATCCTGACCACAGTCCCTGGCCAGAAAACCACAATGAAAAACATGTGTAAAGCAAAAGTTGCACTCCTCCAAACTGATGTGGAATCCATTAAAGGCCCTGTGCAGGTGCAAAATATGGGCCACACCTCAGAAACTGTTATACAGGCCTTCCATGACCACTGCCAGGAATGCTTGGATTATGCAATCCCAAATAAAACCAAGACACAATGCCATACATGCAGGCATCTGGCATGGTGGACTCCAGCCATTACCAAACCATGCAAGAGAATGAGGAAGCTACTACATGATAGAGCAAACATAAAAAGGGAAGTAATCACTGATCAGTAGTATGGCAATAAAATATGTCCACACATACAATCCACTAAGGCCAGCTACAACAAGTTGAATCTGTGAATCTTGAGGCAATGTTACACCTGCCCCAAGTACACAGACAACCCTGAACTCCCCCCAAGAAATACAAATATATGTGAGAGATGCAACCAATTATCCAAACTGGAGGCTGAGCTCCCTCAACTCAGTACTGTCAAAACTAGTCAGGAGGAGAAGGTAACCACACACACCACAAACCCAGTCCCACATAGACCTATCACAACTGCAAACCAAAGACATAAACACAGAAAAACATTCCCGGAGGCCCTAATTACAAACACACCGCACCAACAGAGGCCTCCTAAGCAGACACCCAGGCAACCACAACCTCCAAACATAGCACATGCAACACATAGTACACAAAGCTGGTGTGCCAAACAGTCACAGGCCAGAAGGAGAAACAACATCCCTGATACAGATGTAATAGGTGACTCCATAGTCAGACACACTGCTGTCCCGCTCACCAGACAAAACAAGGGAAAGGGTACAGTAAGCTGCCTGTAGGCTGCTACAATATGCCACATAACACAAATACGCAGGTCATCCCGAAGCAAGTAGAGATATGATGCAGTCATTGTCCATGCTGGCGTGAATGACCTGAGATGTACCTCCCTGGACTACATGAAAAGAGACATAGATGAGCTCTCCGATTATGTAGTCCAGGCCGGTATGACACTGACTGTTTGCAGCATCCTACCCTCACCAAGAATGATGCCACAGTACAAACACAGAATGATCAGCTTTAACAAGTGGCACAATTACTGGTGTCATTCCAAGGGGATCCAATGTCTGTCTGCTTGGGATGTCATGCTTGACAAGCCATGCTGCTGTTCCAGGGATGGCTTCACCTGTTATCCCTGGGCGTCTGGATATTGGATAAGGCTTTTGCCACCTCCATAGAGCCTTTCATAGGCAAGGCTGAAAAGACTAACCCACCACCCTAGAAAACATAAGTGGAAAGAAACATAAGGGTAATGCTGACCAATGCCAGAAGTGTAAACCTCAATATGCATGCTCCTGAGGCCCTCCCCAGTATGGAGAACATTGATGTCTGGGCAGTGACAGAAACCTGCAGCAAGCCTCCTGACAGCACACCAGCACTACCAGGTTATACCTCATATCATGCGTTATGGCCCCAAAACCTGGACCAAAACATAAAAGGAGGGGGAGTATCCATATTCAGCACAGACACCCATATGTCCAGGTAACTGACAGTGCACAAAGCATCGGAGACCACCCATGTGCAACTAACCGTAGGCAAAACTGCTGTACAGTCTGTAGCATGCTACAGACCACACTCTCACACACAGGAACCCCACCCAGCCATCCTGAAGACACTGGACAGTATGAATGTCTCACCAAATACCAAACAAGGTACTCACAAATTACCAAATAGCTGGTAAACCATTATGTATGGAAGGAGTAATCAGGGACCTAGTGACACAAGTGGACAGTAATCTGTTATGTGACACTCACATTGCCAACGTGGCTAGGAAAACTGTCTATATTGGACACCATATCATGAAAGGATTCACATCTACGTCAACAGAGGTCATTGTGCCCCTATACTGTTCTCTTATCAGACCCATAATCTAGTACAATGCCTCATTTGGGATGTACCTTACCCGACACCTGCAGCAGTTAGAAAGACCTCAAAGGTACCTCACCAAGAGGATAAAGGGTCTCAAATATATGTCATATGCTGCCTGGCTGTAGACACCCCAGCTGAATGCAGTCACATACTGCCTACACAGAGGCATTGTATGCCTGTTGTACAAGGCCATGTCCAACACAGGAGTAATGGACATGCTCCACCCCAGAAAACCCAAAGCCATTGGAGCTGTGAGTGTGAGAGATGTCAACCTCAACACATAATGAAATAGAATGGGCTGGAGGGACAGATACATAACCCAGAGGCTCCCTACACCCTGGAACAGAATCCCACTCCATGTTAGGCAGAGCCCCTCACTGACACTCTTCAACAGGAATCTTGCCAAGTGGATGGATGATCGTAGATGTACACTGGGGTCTTCACTGTGTCACGTCCAGACAGAGGCACAGTAAAGTAAATCATAAATGGCCATAATATTCACATAGCAAGGGGTGGCGAAAGCCACACACACTCTGGCTAGGCTTATAAATGCCCTAGGGTGGATAGCCTAGTATGAACCTATGAACCTATGAAGATACAAATTGTACAGGACACTAAGGATAATCACAAGGCTTTCTTAACTGATGGTAGGAACCTTGTTGGGAATTCACAGATATGCTCTGAATCACTCAAATATTACAAACAACATACCAAACACACACCCATATTGCCAGCATCCAACCTGACAGGTTCAGTGCAACCCCCCCCCCCCCCAGAATGCAAAATATCTATCCCAGCAGACTGCTGGCCCCCTGACATTGCAGATGCTGAGGTAACAGCCAGCATCTACAAAGCAAAACACACAGCAGCAATGGTATGAGATGGTGTCCTGGGCTGAGTCCAACATGGACTCCAAGAAGAATGGAATGCCAAATCACACTACTGCTCAATGTCAGCCTTACCACAGGATATGTACCCAAAGAGCAGTGTACAACAACAGTGGTCCTTCTCAACAAAGGTGTTGCCTGAATGGATACTGCAAACTACCACCCCAGAATCCTGACAAGCTTGGTCTGCACAGCTATGGAAAGGATCAGCATGTACCGCAGACATAAAGATATTGGGGACCTACTGACACCGGACCCTACCCAGTGTGGCTTTCTTAAGTGCAGATCCTGCCCCTTAAACATGTGTGACTCATTAAGGTCATTGATGAGGGCAATGTGGTCCACACAGCGTAGCTGGACCTTGCAAAGTCTTCCATACAATACCCCACGTGTTCATTATAGATAAACTCACCAGCTTAAATATAAACCCCTATGTCAGTAGAGGGGTTGCAAACCAGACCAAGGACAGAACTGACATGGTCAGACATGCTGCAGCCATGTCAGACTACAAACCAGATATAACTGGCATCCCACAAGGCTTGGTCTTGGGACCTCCCTCGTTTGGTATATATGTCCCATAGGTACAGGCCAACATGGAAGGACTGTGTCTGAACATGTTTGCAGAGGACTACAAACTGGTCACCATATCTGACCCTCCAGCTGACACAAGCATCCCACAAAAGGGCCACATAGAAACAGACAACTGGTGCCATAGCCATGTCAGCAAGCTAATTGCAGAAAAGTGTATAGTCAACCCCTGTGGATATACAGTAAGTGCCCACCAATTACCACATAGGTGTTAACCCATTAAGTACTTAACATGTAATGAGAGACCTGGGGACACAAGTTGATACATATCCTGCATTGGACAAGCATTTGGCTGTAGTGGTTACAGAAGCATTCCATATACCCACCTAATCACGAAGGTTGTCAGATCTAGATAAGGGGAGGTCAGTGTGGCTCTGCAGTCATCCTTCATCAGCGTTACAATTGACTACAATAGCCCCTGTGGGATGTACCTCAGCAGACACCTCCATCAACTGTAAAGTCCCCAAAAGTGCCTCACCAGGAGTATCAAAGAGCTTGAACAGATGCCATGTGTTGCCTGATTAAACAAACTGCAGCTCCACACACTGCCATACTGCCCACCCAGAGGCAAGCTGTGCCTGATGTATAAAGCCATGTCCAAGCTGGAATCAATGAACATGCTGCACCTTGTACAATCTGAATGGCAGTGAGCTATGCACATGAGAGACCTGAACCCCAGCACTGACATACATAGGACAAGCTGTACTGAATGATCCATAACACAGAAGCCACCCCGACTCTTGAGCAAACTCCCAGTACAGGTTAGCCAGAGAGTCACTCATCGACTCTCCTCAAGAGGAATCTTGATGAGTGGATGGGAGATGGTAGGTTTACCCTGGGTATCACTGTTATGTCACGAGTAGACGCAGGCACAGTATACTAACCAAGACATATGTCATGGCAAACTCCACTTACAATGTGTGTCGAAGGACAAACACACTCTCTGACTAGCATTAGAAATGACCTAGGGCACATCGCTAGTGTTTGCCAATGTACACCTATGTTGTGGAATACACTACCAATGTTGGACAAGCCTGGTTTAAGTAGTTCATATCTGAACATAATGCAACATGGTCAGATGTGCACAACTGGCCCCTAACCAGGCTGTTGTGCTCACTATGAAAATGTAAAGCAGTGATAGGACTAAAGCCCAGGATACTGTCCACCACAGTGAAAGTACTGAACCAGTACACTATACGGTGCTACAGTGTTAGGTCAGTATGAAAGGATGTTGACAACTGTATGCAAAGTATCCCATGCAAACCCTGCAGGCACAGTATAATCCCTGTTGTGTTCAGACACAAAGCAGTTGGGCAGTAACTACACAACATGACACACAACACACAACCATAAACGTGAGATATTGTTGAAGTTCACACTCATCCACAAATGTGGTGGGCTGCAGAGTTCAACATATGGAAAGCTCACACTGGGCATGCTCGCACACTTTGATAAATGAGACATATGTCAGACAACATGCCATGGAAAGCCTGAACTGGGCATGCTCACACACTTCGGCCAAATCTCAGTTTAGCAGTTGGCCACACATATCTGGAATTTGTACGTGTTATTCCAGGAACCAACCACATTACAGCAATCTGCCCATTGCACACAGTTAAATGACTACAGAGACATATGTGATATAGTGGATCCCTCTCATATTCAAACATCTTTCACAGATACACAAGTTGTTCATAGAAACAGGGAATGCTATGGCAAAAAAGACCTGCAAACAGTCTATCAGCAACAAATATTGTGCATGTGACAATTAAACATATGGGTGTAGAGGTCAACACTAGGCTGTTTGCCCTAGGGAATGACAGCTTAGCCAGAGTGTGCTTGGTGTCTGCCTCCCCAGTACAGTAGGCTACTGTGCCACTGTAAAGTAGGTCACATAAGGCACCATGTGAGGCTAGTGTGCTGTGCCTCTGTCAAGCAGGGACACAGTGGAGATCCCAGGGGTTGAATTTGCTAAGCCACATCCATGTTGTTGGTGTGTGCTGGAAGAGGGTTGGTGAGGACCTCTAACAGTAAGTGGGCATCAATAACAGACTGAGGGGAGCCTTATCTGCATTGTCTGGACAATTTCACTGTCAACACTTTGTCGTGATGATTATGAGGGATTGAAGTGTCGTGCCAGTACTGTTCAGAGATGTCCTCCCTCTGTGGGCTACTGCTCTGCAATGTATTAGCTCACTCCGTCTGTTGGACAGCTCATATATGGCTGGTGTACACCTGACAGGTGTCCTGTTGTGGAGCAGTCATGGGTATATTTGGAATAGCATGATCAATGCAAACCTTCCACATGCTCATAGAATGCAATTGTCAAGGATTATGCAGAGTGGCCTGTATACTCCCCCAGCATGGGTCCTTTGAAGTCTTCCACCCCAGTCTTCACAAGTGTAAAGTCTGCTTTTGATAAATGCACTTTGTTTGCAGTGACAACCTTGCCTGGAGGTGGGGATGGGATATGGATGTCCAGGGAAAGGTGGGTATGGTCAGATATCAACAATGGTGGTCTACCTCTGGTGTGGAACAGTGAGTACCCATGTTGCAGATGGTCAGGTGCAATATGTATTCCCCCTTGTGGCTGTGGTGAGAGGTTCTGCCATAGCACATGGACTCACAAATTGTAGTGGCTGTAGGGTAATGTTGTAGAGGCCTGAGTAGTTTCCACACACAATATACCTGTACCTGACGTTAACAACTGGAATGGTGTATGTGAACACCTGCATATCTTGGCACTGTTCCCAGGAAGCAAAGTGTGTGTCCTGGATGTGGGAGGGGTGGTCTGAACTGGTTGTGTTGTGTGTTACAGGTCCTGTGGTCACGAAGCATGGTATAGAACATAACCTGCCAGTGCGATGTGCATATCTGACCCTGAAGTAGGTGGCTGCAAATACATATATATGCTATCCCCCACCTGACAGGTAGTACTAGATGTACATACCTCTGTAGAAATAATGATGTCAGCACCCTATAAATATTGCAGGTGCAGAACAGATACCCAGTAATTCGGATAGTGTGCTCTGCTAATGCATCTCCCTCAAGAATCATAATATAGTTAGGTAGGGGTTTGAATCCTGCAAATGTTCAGTGTGTGTGTGTGGGTGAGCAGGGCTGGTGTGTGTGCAAGTCTGTGTGAGGGAAATGTCCCTTTTGGCAACTGGGAAAACACACTACAGGATGCACATTCCCCTTTCTAAACACTGATGATGTCAGCACCCTGTAAGTACAGCAGGAGAAGAGAAACTGCCTCTTGAGTGTCATAACATAGTTAAGTAGGGGTTTGAATCCTGCAAATGCTCAGTGTGTGTGGAGGGGTGTTAGTGTGTGTGCAATTCTGTATGAAAAAAAATGTCCCTTTTGGCAACTAGGAAAACACACTGCAGGATGCACATTCCTCTTTCTAAACACTGATGATGTCAGCACCCTATAAGTACAGCAGGAGAAAAGAAACCTCCCACTACTGTGAATAGCGCGCTCCACTAATGCAGCCATCTTGAGTGCCGTAACATAGTTATGTAGGGGTTTGAATCCTGCAAATGCTTAGTGTATGTTGAGTGGGGTTAGTGTGTGTGCAATTCTGTATGAAAGAAATGTCCCTTTTGGCAACTAGGAGAACACACTACAGGATGCACATTCCCCTTTCTAAACACTGATGATGTCAGCACCCTATAAGTAAAGCAGGAGAAGAAAACCCTAATGCATCCATCTCGAGTGTCATAACATAATTAGGTAGGGGTTTGAATCCTGCAAATGCTCAGTGTGTGTGGATGGGGGTTGGTGTGTATGAAAGAAATGACACTTTTGGCAACTAGGAGAACACACTACAGGATGCACATTCCTCTTTCTAAACACTGATGATGTCAGCACCCTATAAGTACAGCAGGAGAAGGGAAACCTCCCAATAATGCGAATAGTGCGCTCTGCTAATGCATCCGTCTTATGTTCCATAACATAGTCAGGTACGGGTATGAATCCTGCAAGTGTGTGGGGGTGGAAGTAGGGTGTGTGCAATTACATGTGTGAGAAAACTGACCCTTTTGCCAACCAGTACAACACACCAGCTGCTGCATATTCCAATCTCTACACAGAGATGATGTCAGCACCCTACAAGTACAGCGGAAGAGGGCAAATCTCCCAGTAATGCAAATAGCATGCTCTGCTACTGCGTCTCTCACTACTGTCATAGCACAGTTAGTTATGGCTTTGAATTCCACACATGCCACGTGTTTTTGTCACACAGAATGCCCATGTGTGTGGGTTGTTGTTCACAATAATGCATGACATCAATTAAACCAGTAATGGTAATGGACACAGATGATGTATGTGTGTGCCAAATACACATATGTACCTGTGACCTTCAATAGTTCCCATGTCTGACGCCTGCCACATGTGAATACATGGTATTTGCACTGGATAACATTATGACTGTGGTCTTCTGTGTGGGTGCTGCATGTGGTATGTGTATATACAGTGTGAGATGTATATGGTATCATCCTAGCAGCGAGGGATACACATCTGGTCTGGGACATATAGTCTACATGTTGTTGGTGAACAGGTGCTGCATGTTTTCACCTGATGTGGGAGTGGTAACAAGTTGTTCCATAGCAATGCAGTGACTACATGCTAGGAACCTTTCAGCTAGGGTGTTGTAGCTACAGTAATTCATCAGCATTCAGTAATGCATCAGCATTCCTGGTGAGGGCACGATGACCTCCCCTGATCTAGATGTGAATCCCTTCATGATTAGGTGGGCTATATAAAATGTTTTTCTAACCACTTTGGCCACGTGGTTGTCAAATGAGAGATTGCTATCAACTTGGGTCCCCAGGTCCCTAATTACTTCTTCTCTACTTAATGGATTACCACCTATGTGGTAATTTGTAGGCACTTTGTTTTTGCCAAAGGGGATGACTATACACTTTTTGGCATTTAGCTTGAGGCCATGGCTCTGGCACCAGTTGTCTGTTTCTATGAGGCCCTTTTGGAGGATGCTTGTGTCGGCTGG
This sequence comes from Protopterus annectens, assembly GCF_019279795.1. Taxonomy (NCBI): domain Eukaryota; kingdom Metazoa; phylum Chordata; order Ceratodontiformes; family Protopteridae; genus Protopterus; species Protopterus annectens. Next base: position 1,022,706,376 of record NC_056735.1, read on the forward strand.
AGAGTCGATTATGGCGCCCAGTTTGCAGTCATCTGCGAACTTGGTCAGCCGCAGTCCTTCCGTGTTGGCCTGTACCTCCGAGAAATATATACCGAACAAGAGAGGTCCCAGGACTGAGCCTTGTGGGACACCACTTGTAACTGGTTTGGAGTCTGACATGGCTCCAGCAATTCTAACCATGTGGGTTCTGTCCTTGAGCCAGTTTGCAAACCATCTAGTGGCATAGGGGTTTATATTGAAGCTGGTGAGCTTATCTATAATGCCCGAGTGGGGTATTGTATCGAAGGCTTTTGTGAGGTCCAGGTAGGCTGTGTGGACCACCTTCCCCTCGTCACTGGCCTTGGTGACTGTTTCAAAGAAATCAACCAGGTTTAAGAGGCAGGATCTGCCCTTAACATAGCCGAACTGGGTAGGATCCAGTGTCTGTAGGTCCCCAATATCTTCATTTATGAGGTCCATGATGATCCTTTCCATAGCTTTGCAGACCAAGCTACTCAGGCTTATGGGGCGATAGTTTCCAGGATCTGTTGAGGCACCACCTTTATGGAGAGGGACCACTGTTGCTGTACGCCACTCTTTGGGTACATATCCTGTAGTAAGGCTGAGATTGAACAGTAGTGTTATGTTTGGGTTTAGCTCTTCTTGGAGTTCATGTAGGACACAGCCCGGGACACCGTCTGGTCCCATTGATGCTGTGTTTTTTGCTTTGGAGAGGGCGGCTCTTACCTGAGCATCTGAGATGTCAGGGGGGCAGCACTCTGCTTGGATAGATATTTGCCCTTTTGTTGTGGGGGGGGAAGTTTGCGCTGAACCTGTCAGCTAGGATGTTGGCAATGTCTGTGGGTTCAGTGTATTTTTTGTCATTTTGGACTAATTCTGAGCATATCTGGGAATTACCACCCAGGTTCCTAACATAACTAAAGAAAGCCTTGTGATTATCCTTAGTGTCCTGTGCAATTTTTCTCTCGAAGCTGGCCTTAGACAATTTTATGAGTGCCCATATTTTTTGCTAATACTGATCAGTGATGCCTTCCCTTTTTGGGATTTTGCTCTATCATTTAGTAGCTTCCTCCTTCTATTGTATAGTTTGTTTATGGCTGGGGTCCACCAGACAGGACGTCTGCCTTTGGAGGATTGGGTCTTGGTTTTATTTGGGATCGCATGATCCATGCATTCCTGTAGGTGTTCATAGAATGCATTTATAAAGGATTCTGCGGTCTGGGCCGCATTTTCCACAGGCCGGGGCTTTGAAGGATTCCACCTTGGTTTTGAGGAGTGTGAAATTTGCTTTAGAAGTTTTTCACTGTGGTTTTCTGGGCAGAGGGTGGGGTCGGGATGTGAATATCCAGTGAGATTAGTTTATGGTCTGATCTTACCAGTGAGGGATACACTTCTGGTCTGGAGCATAGAGTCCCCATGTTGGTGATGATCAGGTCCAGTATGTTTCCCCTCTTGTGGGAGTGGTAACAAGTTGTTCCATAGCATTTGAGTTTATAAATTCTAGGAACCTTTGGGCTAGGGTGTTGGAGCTAGAGTAATGCTCCCAGTCTATGTTTGGGTAGTTGAAGTCGCCAAATATAATGGTGTTTGGAGAGACCTTCATATTTTCCAGTGTTCTCAGAAAGGCCGAGTGGGGTTCCTGGGTTTGGGAGGGTGGTCTGTAGCAGGCTTTAAACTGGAAGGCAGTTTTACCCACTGTTAGTTGCACATGGATAGTCTCTGATGCTTCGTGCTTTGCCACCAACCTGGAGGTGTGGGTATCTTTGATGAATATCGATACTCCGTTTCGGTCCAAGTTTTGTGGCCGAAAAGCATGGTATGAGGTATAACCTGGTAGTGATGGGGTGCTCTCGGGAGCCCTGAACCAGATTTCTGTTACTGTACAGATATCGATGTTCTCCATGCTAAGGAGAGTTTTGAGTGAGTGCATCTTGAGGTTTAGACTTCTGGCATTGAGTAGCATTACTCTTAGTTTCTTATCCCTTGTGATACCTATGGAGGTGGGTTTGTCTTTTGAGCCTTGCCTAAAAAAGGCACTATGGGGGTAGCAAGAGCCTTTGCCAATATCCGAAAGCCCAGGGGTGACAGGTGCAAGCTGTCCCTAGCGAAGCAGGTGGTTCAACAGAAGGTGAGTATGTAAGGATGTAGTGCCTGTGATTAGTTAGCACTGGCATATATGACTGCTCACGTGGACAAATGCCAGGTAAGTCATATGCAATGTGTCACAGGCAACGTACATGTGAACAGGACAAACAGTGACGTTCTGTCAAGTGAGACATGGACATACATATAGTAAGCTATGCAGATGTCACTAGGAGTCCACAGAAGCTCTGTAACTCTGCATTGCAGGTGGGATCAGTGTTCCAGGGTAACTGCAAGCAAACATGCATGCAAACAAGGCTACAGTAAGCAGGGCTGCATGTAGTCCATTGTACAACAAACAAGCTGTACCACTTCCAGTAGGTAACAGTGCAAATATACAGGCACTATACACATGTACATGGAAATACACAGGTCAGATGGCTAGGGTCCAGTCTCAGCACACACAAGTGTACAGACCATGCACCGTCAGGATGTACAATAACTGGATGGAAACCTAGGTGCTCATACCTGCAGTAATACACATGTCAAATAACAGACACTGAGCCTTCACTCAGTGGTTCCATACTTAGTAGGATATATGCTACCTGGCTTGCCACCACAGTATTCCTGACATGTATGGGGACTCCCCCTCTTGTGACAGTTAGTTTTGTGTGTTGGGGCTGTCTAGCATGGTATGAGATGTGAGCTTGCAGTGCTAGGGTGCACCTGTGTGTCCTGTACCAGTCGTGCAGTACTGCACACATATCAACATCCTCAAACATCCACATTGCAGAGTCCAGTGTGGGCAACATGCCACTTGCAGTTTACATGTCCATCATTGCGTATCATTACTTTCATTACCTTATCCCTTGTGCTACCTATGTATGTAGCCTTCTGTTGACATCCTTACCACCAGTATGCCAACATGTGAAGATGATACACTATGGTACTTACCATGGGTGTAGACAACAGTACAAGACAATCATACCCTTACTGCATCAGGCATGCTGGGATATACCCACAATTATATCAGCACACAGTACTGTTAACAACATGATACTATTACTACACGTCTATGTAGTCACCCTGTGCATCAGCAACATGTTAACTGTACCTGCACTGATGTTACAGATTGCAGGAGGTGGCATAGTTTCATCATATGCACAGGGTGTGAACTTGGTATGCCTGAGTCTGCCACTGATACCACCAATTGACATGTATGTGTATGTGTGTTGGTGAGGGACAGCAGTACAAGGTGGGGCAATGTTGATGCAGTGTGTGCGTGTATGCGGTAGCCCTAGGTGTTGTCAATTTGCATGTTTGTATGGATGCACACAGTTCTACCTCATGGCTGCCATATACTGGTGTTTGTGGACAGCCACAGACTGTACCTGCCAGGTCATACAAATCAGTATCTGTGGCCAAGGACACGGTACCTGTGCCTTGCAGGGGTGCTACGGACCATATCTGGTACCAATCCAGACTGGGTACTGTCATCAGAAGCAGGTGTTCATTGACTGGACACATATCCCTGTTGGGCCTGTCCAGAGCCACGTGCACGTGGTCTCCTGGGGCGGTCTGATGACAGCACAGACCCAGCATTGCTGGGGCTGCTGCTGGCACTATGGGGGCGGCCGTGGCCCTGTTGTAGTCCGTGATGACTGCCAGCTGCTGCTGTTGCTGGCATACGCCCACGTCGATGCCTCAACCGTCCACCATCTCCCTGGCTCATGGACATGTAGTTGTGGAACCGGTCTAATATGTCCCCACAATGTCTGTCTATGACATCGGTGAAATTACGGATGGCAGCTGCAATGTCACGCATACTGTCAGTCATGGCTGTACGACATGCTGTCAGCTCCCTCAGACCCTGTCTGGTGAACCGTTCCATACATGACTGTGCCTGCATGACAGCCTGAAACATAGCTGAGGCTGTAAGACCTCTGTGGGCACATCTGACAATGGCAGTACGCCCACAGATGCTCCCACGAGAACCCCTGGACATCTGTCTGTGTGGTACCATCTCAGGGCCATGCCCATGGCTGCTGTGTGGGGAAGCATGTGCCACAGATACCACATTACCCTGGTCAATGCCCACTGTATCCTGTCCATCACCTAGGGATATTGGTGACAAAGGGTGTATTGGCAGGATAACTGTGCACATTGATGGGGTTGACAGCTGTGTACTGTCAATTGGCTGACCAATGATGGACCCTGGCATACCTTCCTGTGCCATTACACAGATGTCATCATTATCAGTACCCATGGCACCTGATTCAGGTTCCCTGCTGCATGACACCAGAGCAGCACCAGAACCTGTGGGAGGGAAACAGGAAACACAGTTTACAATGTCTACACAATTTTACCAGTGATGCACACATGCACAGGTGCACACATCCACACATGCACACATCCACACATCCACACATGCACACATGCACACATGCACAGGTGCACACATGCACACATGCACAGGTGCACACATGCACACATGCACACATGCACACAGTTGCACACTTGCACACTACTCAGTATGCGAGATATCAACACACAGACACAGACACACCTGCATGCATACACAGAGCACTACTCAGTGAGCCTAATATTACTATTACTATCAAGACTATTAAAGGTATTGTTAATACACACTTACCAGCATGGATAGGCTGCATTGCTGTTACACCGGAGGGACCTTCAGAAGTGAGGAAATTAATGTCAGTGGGCACAACTGTGCCATTGTTACTGAGTATGATACAGGTCAGTAGTACAACAGTCGCCTTTCACAGGTCAGCTGCTGATATTGAGAATATCACACTTGCACATTAAATACTATGATGACAGCTACAAACCAAGGACACACCTCACACATGCATTAACTACCAGTGTACATAACAGTCAACTATACATATGGCATATTACCTGCACGCTCGTAGTCTTGCTGCTGCGTGGCTCCAGCTTCCATCATAATACAGGTATGCTGCTGTTGTTGTTGTTGGCGGGCTGGAGCCACAACACTTATGAGTAGTCCCTCCAGTCTGGTGAGTGGGGGATGTGTAGCCATCCCACCACCTGTAGCAACCTGTTGCCTGTGGATATCCGACGCACGCTGATGGACATTTCTGGTTAAATCACTGCAGTGATGTCGTACCTGCTCATATGTCCTATTATGCGTGCCTATGTCATTTACCCGATGGACCAGGTTTTGCCACAGTGCAGCCCTCTCCTGCTGATTCTGGCTGGTGCGGGAAAAGAGTATTGCATAATCCCGTATCAGGCTCTGGTGTATCTCCTCATCCTCAGCTGTAGAGTACGCTGGATTGCGCTGGTGAGCCATGGTCCTGAAAAAGGAAATAACATGATATCAGCAAAATATGTCAGCAGAATTTGGCACACATACTACACATGCTACTCGACTGTGGTGATACAACATATCTCACATATATAGCATATGTCTGTCTATTGGTGGATACACATGTAAATGGCCAGGTATCAGTGCTCAGCCAACAACTGTGCAACAGTACCTGGCACACTCCATACGACATACTACCAAACCCCAGCAGTCAGAACACTGATTCAGGTCCAAAGCACCTCCTCACTCTGGGGGTTTGTATCGAGGTACTGTATGGGGTACATCATCAACTACTGTGAGCTGACCACAAACTAATTGCCCTGGATATACATATCCCACCTCCACCACCAGCACAAACGACTACAGTGAATAACATTTCAAATGCAAACTTTACACTTCGTAAAACTGACATGGTATCCTTTAAGCCCACTGGGCCAGTGGAAGACACAACCCACAATGCTGACCCCTTCACAAATGATTTCTACTGACATCTCCGAGAATGCATGGATCATGCAATCCCATATAAGACCAAGACACTCTCCACAAAGGGACAGCACCCTGTCTGGTGGACCCCAGCCATAGACAGATTGTATAACAAAAGATGGAAGCTACTGCAAGACAGAGCATAATTCCATAAAGGGAAGGCATGTCTGATCAGCACTAGTAAGGAGCTATTTTCTCTCATACAAACATCCATGGGCAACTTTGAGAGGGAAATCAAAAGGGACACTATAGATAACCACAAGGGCTTCTTCAGTTATGTTAGCAACCTGGTCAGAAACCCTCCAATATGCTCATAGTTAGTACACAACAACAAATAATTTACTGAACCCACAGATATTGGCAACATTGTGGCAGACAGGTTCAGTGCAGGTTTCCCCCCTCCCTCTCCCCCAAAATAAGAAATACTTATCCCAGCTGACTGTAACCTCCCTGTCATCACAGATGTCCAGGTGAGAGCCGCCCTCAGAAAAGCAGAAAACACAACATGAATGGGACCTGATGGTATCCCCAGTTGCATGCTACATGAACTCCAAGAGGAGCTAAACACACATATAGAAGTGCTATGTAACACTAGCCTGACTACAGGATATGTACATGTACACTGGCGTACAGCAGCAGTGGTTCCACTCCACGAAGGATGCACCTCTACATACCAATACAATACAACACAATACAATACATTACAACACAATACAATACAATATGCTATTGCCCCTGGGACTACAGCAGCATACTGTTCTGCTACCCTGACCATTGTGACACATGTGATGTGATGGTACCTGCTCCTGTCAAACAGTTACACAGGGTGACTCATATGGCATATTACCTATCTGACTAACATTCAGCAGGGGTATGTGTGACATGTACTCATGGGGAGTCTTGCTTCTTAACGCTGTGTGGTTTATTGCAGGGTATGTCTTATCTGTGGGTAGGAACCTGTACCTCTGCCATGTGCTCTCCACTGCAGTGTCACGGACAACACACAGTAGTCATTTAGGTTGTGGATGGTGTGAGGTGTTACTATGGTCGTTGGACATCTGTCATGGGTGTGATTTAAGTATGTAAATCCAGGAGTGGTAACCTCTATGTGGGTAGTATCTGTGTACTCTGTGGTGTTGTCAGTCACTGTGCATTGGTAATGTGTTTGAGTGCATTGTCACAGTGTTGTACATGTCACTGTGTCCTTCTCCATATCTGTAGCTGTCATGTGAGGTACATACCATGGCAGCCATTGTGTGGTGTGGAGGGGTACACTGACCTACATGTCCATAGCTGACACACCATGTCTGCTGACACATACCAAGTGCAGGTATTCCAGGAATAGTGTGCCACTGTGAATATCATTGGGGGGACTATTGTACACATTTATGACCCTGTTCACCCCTGACACATGCAGTGGTGGGCAGCCAATCACATATCTGGTGGTTACTGGTGTAGGTGATTTGAAATGGGGTATGGTACTCCAGTTTTGACACTGGTGTTCACTCCATGCCTTTGTCACCAGGCACCTGTTGAAATACATCTGTACACATGTGCCTCACTCAGAATATATATACATCTCTCTCTCTCTCTCTCTCTATATATATATATATATATATATATTTATATTTATGTGTATATATATATATATATATATATATATATATATATATATATATGTATATATATATATATATATATATATACATATATATATATATATATATATATATATATGTCTGTATACATATACACATATATATATATATATTGATGTACATATATTGCTATAGATATGGAGAGGGGGTGACAGAGAGGGGGTGAGAGTGACAGAGGGGGTGGGACAGGGGGAGTGTGAGATCGTCATATACAGTCATACCTGTAGATAGTCAGATCTGTCTATGTATATGTATCTACATATATCTATATCTGTATGTATGTATTACATATATATGTTTGTACATATTCTATCTATCTACATCTGTCTATGTATTCCTACATCCCTCTCTATGTATGTATACCATATATGCATATTATATATATATATATATATATATATATATATATATATATACATACATATATTGACATACATACGTATCCATATGATAGATAGGTATATCAACATGTTTGTTTACAAAACTGTATACACACACTAACATACTGCTAAACATACATAACTGTGAAACCTACTTTGTACATTGCACTACAACCTACATTCAACCTACATTGATATGTGCACATAGATGCCCTCACATACGTATGTATGTACAGCCTTCACTGATAGTTGCTGTATGTCCCCTGCCCTATGCACATCTTCATATACATCTGGATACAGACCAATGACACATATGGAGGGTTCACAGTATGTAGACTTTTATAGTATTACTTTATATTACCTATGTTTGTCACAGCTGCTTGTGTTGCTGTCTGGTTTCGTGTCCTGCTGCTCCACTTGCCAGTTGTCAGCTTTCAAGTGGTTATTGCTGACTGGTTTTGTTTGTGTATGTTTATTTATTCATTTTTTCTCTCTTCCTCTCTCTCTCTCTCTCTCTCTCTCTGTCTCTCCCTACCTCCACAGGGTGCAATGAAAGTATTGCATGTGTGGACTGGGAGTACAGCATGCTTTTGTAGGTATCTGCATATGTCCATGTAATGGCCTCTGCACCAATTGTTAGCCAGCATTTGCTAATTGCATGCAGCCAGTTGTGTACTGATTGCAGTTCTCACTGTGATTTCAGGACAGTGCTATAAAAAGGTATGTGAGATAGGTGTAGCCCTTTCAGATTTTAAGGGCAGGGACCATGCTGGTATGCTGTGGACACTGTTCTCTGAGTGTAAAGGTTAGTATCTCACTCATATTTCCGACTGTGTTGTAGATTAACATTTCTCCATTCATTTCTCCAGTTTCCTGTACTAAGTGTGTATGTACACTGACACCTAAGACTACTACTACTGTTAATGTGGGTGTGTGTGCTTTCCTGTGGGACATGTGGTGTAACTGGTGTATAGCAGTGGCTCTTGCACTTTGTTGCTATGGCTTCAATATTTGCCCTTTACATTCACTACCTGTATGCCTGCTAGGTGTCTTGACTGTAGTGTGTTGCTGTGGCTTTCCTATTTTCCATGTACATTCACACCTTGGAATGCTTGCTATATCTGATAGGGTGTTACTGCATGCAGTGTGGTCTGGCCATGGTGTGGGCCTTGACATCTATTAGGGTATTTGAGTATGCTGCTGAGCAGGCCCCAGAGACTCTCAGGTGCATCTTTTATCTGTCTCATGGAATGGTACATATCAGTGGGGTACACCCATTAAATTGTCTGGTATTCTGCAGTTGTGACTGTGGGATATCATGAGCATATGTATTACTACACTATTTCTGCCATGCAAGTGGTGCATACTTTCAGTACTTCATAGTTACCATTGCATGTGTTGTAACACCTTTCTGTCTACTGTTTGTACATTTCACAGGGAGTCTGTGGGGCATCCCTGTAACTCAGTCACTGTTGCTATGTCTAGGCTCTTAACTATTCAAATATGGCAGTGTCAGACCTCTCAAGTGTACAGATATTTGCAGGTTGTCCACATTTGTGCCTCATATTCTGGTGAATATCTCATAAACAGCTTTTTCTGGCAAATCACTGTGGGCTCAAGTCAGACTATAGTGACAAACATTTAAGTTTCAGACTTCATACCCTTCCAAACATCCAACAATATGCAGAACCTGTTACTCTCTGAACTGTCTAAGTTTGTTGTAGCATTATTTGGAATGTGTCCCTGTTTTTGGCCCTTTGCTCCACATTTTTTATTACTTAGTCTGGATGTGTTCCTGTAAGAGGTTGTGGGGTATGGGCAGTGATTATCCTGCTGTGAGTATGTGTGTGGCTTGCAAGGTGCTACAGTGACATTATTACCTACTAGCTACCAACTAGCATGGCTGTTTCTGTTCACACACTACTATTCTAGAAATCCACTACATTTGACAGTAAATATACATGACATGCTTTGTGTACTACACATCCTATATTCCCTTTACATTCATTCCTACTATTACATGATATATTTATTGTAGCATAATGCTCTTATATAACAGTCATGGCTTAGTGGTAAGTCATGCAGACTACTGTTTGCAAGGTCCTGGGTTCGGGACTGACAGTGGGATTTTATTTTGCTTTTGAGCAGACTACAGGACTTGTCATTCAGAGTGACTAAGGCACTTTTAAGCAGTTGTAACCAGGTTAGCGCTGGTTTGCGTGGAGCTCCCGCATGCGCACTGGCATTCAGCTCCGCGCACACCCTCTTACAACCGCTTAAAAGTGCTTACTCTTGCGCACACGCGCTATTTTCTTTGAAAGAAATGAAAATGGGGAGACAGGAAAGTGGTGAAAAAGGGGTCACAAAGAGGGTAAGACAGTAGGGAAACAAACTCGGGTTTTGCAGGAGGGATGTAGGTAAGGCCCATAGCTGCCCATTTCTTCATCAGCAACAGCTGTGCATATGTTTGTAATTTGGTGTGACATTTGAAACCTTCCACCCCTGAGAGAGGTGTGAGGACAACAATAATACTTGTACAGCCAATTGTAATTGCCAGTTTCCATGTCCAGCAGACATGTGTGTGAAATGGGCAGCTATGTATGAGGTGAGAGTGGTATGTCAGGTACAGGCAGTCAGTATAGCTGGGGAGGTAGGTTGGGTAGGTCAACAGACAATACAAACAAGATGCATACAGGGGCAATGTATGACATGTGGGGGGGGTTACACAATTGACGGGGATGGATGTTTGGATATCTAGAGCCCATGAACACACAGATGGCAACAGTGGAACTGATATCCCCACCCATGGGCAGTTGCCACTGTGCCTTCACAGCCCAGGATGGGACTGTGCTGGGAGCTGTGTAGGCCGGGCAGCAGGCACACCCATTAGTTGTGCCACCTGTGCTCAAGCTGGTGTAGGGGCCCAAGAACAGCTTCCTGGATCTCCCTACGCACCACAGTCCAGACACTATGGAGGGTGAGTGGTTGTTCTCCTCCGGCCACACTTGCAGAGGGGGGACGAGCCCCATCCCCTGCAGCGCTTCCACCCGCAGGTGGCACAGGGCCACCGGAGGAGGGTCCGGACTGGGTACTACTGCCAGGTGCACTCGCCAGCTGAGGTGGGAGAGGTGGGTCCGCTGGAACCCGCCTTCCCTGTCGTCCTATGTTTTACATTATGTCATGACAGTTTGGGTTAGTAACATGCAATACCATTTACAATTAGTTGTAACAGCATGCATTAGTATTCCCATTAACCAAACACCCAGATATTCAAACCATTGAACAGCAAGCATAACACATGCATATTTTGAACAGCAATACACAGTCCAACAACATGCAGGGTTGACTGATGGCAACAGGCCATCAGGTTTGGATGTATGAACAGGGCAGATGCATCAACGTACATGCAAATATGTATGACCCAACAGGACAAATGTCCAGGGGTGTTAATTGTGATTGCACATACCAATTTCACGTGGAATGGATTATATGTGGTTATAGGGTAGGGTGAAGAAAAGTTAATTAACACCTTCAAATACCAATACATATGCTGTACATTTCTAATAGCTGCAGATATATACACACTACAGTTCTACCTACAGTTTCCTATGTGATAACTACTTCAAGTTGGTGATAGGAATGTTACTGCTACATCAATATACATTTTCATTTTTATTCATACACATTAATATCTGGCTCTGTTCAGCTACATCATCCTGCTACATTTGCTTTATATAGCTATAGACAACTGTGGATGTTTGGTATTTCAGACAACCATACTATCTGCATATTGCAGACTGAGAGCAACATATCCAGATTTTGGGATACACATTCCAGCTGCAGTAATATTTTCAACACATTTTGCAGTTTGGTTCTGCTTGTCACATTCATTTCATTCTGTACTGACTGCAGTATACTTTATTCAGGAGTTATTACTACTTTATTGGTGGATTCATAACTCTTTCTCACACTCTCTCACTTGTTTTATTTTTACAATTCAGGATGGTACTTAATTCTAGGCTTTATTGACATGTTTTACCTGTAGTTATTACAATCCTTTCCAACAGTCTCACTTCTGTCATGTTTCTGTATTTCAACAGGGATATATTTCACACATGTGTTTTACTCAGCTTCTGCAGCTGTACTTTTCAGCCTGCTGCAGGTTATGTACTATTATATTACAGGTGGGACATCTTTATTTCAGACTTTATTTCAGACTTTTTCATTTTTCTGTTTGGATTACAGACTGCATCACACTTTTGTAATCAAGCAATACTTACAAACCCTCTTACACTGCTACTTGCACATTTTATTACTTAGTGACTACACTGCACTCTTTTGCTAACTGTCATACTTTTATATTTATTTACAGTTACAGGGAGAGGATTACTGACCTGTCTGGTGGCGCAACCACACCAGCCTATCGCCATAGGCTCTACGGTTCTCAGAACGGACACATGCAGCTGTAATATAAATAAAGTAATATTGGAATACACATCTCCATAATATCAACTAGGTTAATTTCTTACATAAATAATTAGGTGTAACTTACTCAGTAGTGGGGTGTTGGGCATTTGCTGGGCCTCCTGGATCCAACAGTTCAGTTGGTCCTGCTTCCGTCTCTTCAGGTCCGCATGGTGGTGATGGACCTGCTCACCAGTCCTTGGTATCCCTGTGGCACTGGTAAGATCATGAGCCAACCGGTCCCACACCTCAGCCCTATATGCTCCCCACAGGACCTGGCCCTGCATGAGTTGGGCCTCATGATTGTGGACAAGGAGCCAAACCATATATTTGGACTCCTCAATGCCCCACCTCTGTGCTCGAAAGCAACTACCCTCACCTACACCTGACATTCTGGCTGCAAGTTGGTTCTACAGTCGGTTATGCTGTGTATTCCCACCTATGGGGCTTATATATGCCGTTTTTCCCGCACTTATCTGTGATTGGCCATTTTGGAATTGTATCAGCTTCACAAAACCTGCTTTGTCATGTTCCTCCTTCTATTCATTCCTATATATTTGCTATTACTGCATTTCTAAGTGCAGCTGTCATGGCTTAGAGGTTCAGTACCTTGACTATGGTGCATGGTATCCTGGGTTCAAACATGGCCACTGCTTTTTATATTTTATGACTGTCTACACAGGCTAGGAGGTGTGTCTGTGTAAAGGCAGTTTTGTTACAACTTGCTCAATGTTGCCCGTCGGTTAGCTTGTTGGCAGGGTGCACAGCTCCGCGCAAATGGGTTACGCTGGTTTACACTTCATTTGGCTGTCAGCATGCATATTATGCTCAGCTCAGCTAGGGGCACACAGTTTCAGCGTGTTAAACCACTGCTCACCTACGGGCACTCATTTTACACCTGTTAAACCACTGCTCACCTATGGGCACTCATTTTGCACCTGTTAAACCACTGCTCACCTACGGGCACTCATTTTGCACCTGTTAAACCACTGCTCACCTACGGGCACTCATTTTACACCTGTTAAACCACTGCTCACCTACGGGCAGATGCACTCAACTTGTTAAACTGTAGCTCAGCTATAGGCACATCTGGCATTTTTTATTATTTTGTTATCTCACATTTCTTCAAAATAAATGGCCCATTTCATTACATTTTACATAAAATATGATTTTATATGTGTACATATATGTCAGGGACTTGTTTCATGCTTATTTCACTAAAAATAAAAATTGATGTTGGGGGGGCTCAAACCATGACTGCCTGCTCTTCAGCCAACGTCTCTACCGCTACGCTATTGCTTCTTGGCTTACTTTGCATATGTAGTTCTTATATGCTTTTCCACTGACTGCTAACTGTGGCTAAGCTACGGGCATGCCAGCATAACGAAAGCACTCACGGGCAAACATCTTTACAATTTAAAAAAAATATATAACATGTTCATTTATGTATTTTATGTTCATAGTCTGTGGGGGCATGTGTTGTATTGTGTTTATTCACATTTACATGGACTCTGTCGTGGAGGTTTACTTTCGGGACTTTTACTCTTCTGGGGGCATGTCCGTTTGCAGGGTTTTGCCTATGGACACGCCCCCTACTGTCTTCCATTGACCGTGTAAGCCTTAGGTGTGATTCGGCATGCCCTCATGCATATGCATGACATGCTGACATCACACCGTTTAACTGCAGCCTCCGTGTAAGCCTTGTAACTCTTACACGGAGGCTTTGTGAATCCTGCCCTCAGTGTCAAATTGGAAAGTAAACTGTAAAAAATCTGTGAGACTTGTGATTTCATTCACAAAATTTTTAGCTGTAACATTTGTCCCTTTCCAAATGAAAAATATGTCATCTTGGTAACGTGTATATCAGATGGCATTTTCTTTATAAACTGAATTTTTAAAGAGAAGTTCCGTCTCCCAATATGCCATAATGCAATTTGCAAAGGTTCCCCCACACCGAACCCAATTATTTGAACAATTAATGAAAGAAGTCAGTAGCAAGAGGAACACAGGGCACTTTCAACCAAAACTCTGGAAAGGACATAGGGAAGATCATTTAGATAATATTGCAAAAAGTAGGTTTAAGGCTGATTTAAATACTGATACAAAATACAGCCTGCATTTCCTTACGATGTTTTCAATGGATTCTCCCGAAATAAGAAATATTTTGGTTAAGAATTGGACATTCATTAGGGAAGACAATGCCACATCTAGAAGTTTAGGTGAAAGGCCACATATAATGTACAAAAAATACCTTAATCTAAAAAATATCTTAGAAAGACAGCACCTAGTGAATCATGTCCATTGGGGTATGAAAAAGTGTGGACGGTGTGGTTATTGTAAGTATATTAGAGTGGGCAAAGAGTTTAGCATCCATGACACACAATATAACATCAAAGGAAAATTTAACTGTGAAACAGATGGCATTATCTACCTTGCAATGTGCCAACAATGTGATGGTTATTATATAGGCAAAACTGAGAGGGCTTTCAAACAAAGAGTTTATGAACATCTATATCATATTAATAAAGGAACTCCTACAAATGCATTAGTCAACCACATAGCTATTAACACCACACATAAGCTTGTTTTTACTATCATTGAGCAGGTTAGTAAGAACATTAGGGGAGGACCATGGGAGCTAAAACTAGAAGAATCGGAATTGTTATGGCAGCTAAGTACGAATGCTAATGCCCCACCAGGGCTTAATGAATATACTGCTCTGTTAAATGTATGCTGAAATTAAAATCTTTGGAGAGAGAATTTTTTAACATACACTGACTTGCATGGTCAGTAATTTTTGTTAAAAATAGGATGAGTGCATAGGTCCAAAAAAAGTCTTTTTATGATTGTCCACAATTTTAATGCTTAGTTGTGGTTTTATAAAGGACAGAAGTTGTTTTTACAGAAATTTTATAAAAATGATGTATGGTTTTATAATAATAGCACTGCAAATTTAAATCAAGGATTCTTAACTAATTGAATTCCTAATTGTATAATTAATGGCTTTTATAATGGTGAAGGTTCTTGGGAAATGTTTGTCTGATGAAGTTCATTGTGGACTGTGAATGAACGAAAGCGCTAACAATAAATTTTGGGATACTTGGAGCTCTCTCCTGGTATAATTTGTTTTAGTTGGTTGAACATTCACTTTGTTTTTTGATATTATTCCACATAGCTTTTTTTATTTTTACCACAGAAAAAGTGCTTGTTTAATATGCTCATGAATTATATTATATTATAGTATATATTATATTATATTATATTATATTATATTATATATAAATACACATGATAGATTGAGTGGTTAACCATGTATATGTGAGACCTGAGAAGGTCCTGGTTTATACATTCATGTGTGCGTGAGTGTTATTGAGGTCTAAAGCCCATCCAAGGCCAGAGAAGAGAATTATAATTTTCATAAAAATAATATTCAGTATACCTTCTGTAACACATACAGTTCATATTAGCTCCACTGCTATACAAACTTATTGTTATTTATAATTATATTTAATTTTTTTAATTTGTTTTTTAATTGGGTAGACAAGCATTAATAATATTGGTAGTGTACAAATTAGAATGCTGGCTCACCTGTATTATGAGCATTAACTTATACCAGTTACCACATTAAAGGTTGGACTACAAGTGCATTTTTTACAGTCATTACTGTGTGAAGTGCTCATTGCAACTGAGACCTTGTTTGTCAGACTTGCTCATTGGTTATACATATACATTAAATAGCTGAATGTTTAAACATATATGTGTGTGACATGACAGACAATAAATGTGCAATTGTAGAACCATAATTCTACTGATATCCACAGTAACACATTTAGTATATATCTGATATACTGTTCCTGCCCAACACACCTGCTGTAGATAGTTATTTCTATGTTTAATTATCATTTTTATGTTAATTGTAATATAAAATAAACTGGAACAACAGGAAAAACACTTTGGACTTTGCTGGATTAGAACCCAGGTTCACCTGTATTGTAGCCCTACACTTACACCTGTGTACATAGGAACAGATAAGGAACAGCTGTATATTTTCATATGCATTATTAAATATGTGTGCTGACCTCCACACAATGCAACTTAGCGTGTTTGCACAGTGGCAAACCATTCAGGTTACAATGCATCCATTTTGAAATTGTCTACTGTCTGCTTCCTGTCTGCAGGTGTTCTGGACCTGAAGATGTCGGGGAAGGTTGCTGACCAACATACAACACTGCTTAGTGAGTTTGCGTGATGGCTAGAAAAGGATACAACAATGTGTCTTTTTTGAAAATGACTACTGTTTGCTTCATGTTTGCAGGTGTTCTGTCTCCTTCATATGTGAGCAATTATGCCAGGTTTACATGAAGTGAAGCAATGCTCAAATGTGACAGGCAAAGCACACCTTGTTTTATCCTTGTGAGGAGTGCTTATTAGGTTTTATCCTTAAAAGACAACTGTGATAGTATATACTGTGTAGTTCATCATGTTTAGCAGGTGTGCTACACATACACATGATTTACAGGTGTAGTTTATGTAGTATTTACCACAGAAGTACATTACATGAAATTGATTTATATATTTCACAGTGTTTGCACTAATCCGTGTGCTGCTCAAATAGTAATATTAAAAACAAACAAACAAAAAATAAACAACATTACAAAAGAAATGTTAATTCACATTAAAGATTTTTACACAAATCTGGATTAGAACTGTCACAACAATGAACCTACAAAATGCAGTAAGGGTGTCTTATCTCTCTTTGCCATAAAAGCAAGTCTCACTTCATCCACAATATTAACAAGATATATGACACTTGTACACTCCCAGTTGTTTGTACATGTGTTAATTACAGATTTAGTGCAATGACTGATCACACAACCATTTATGACTGTTGTTTGCAGCAATGCAGCTCTGTCTTTTCTTTGAATGGGGCTCATTCTTCTCTCCCCTGTGCAGCTATCTGATGCATGCAGCCTGTGAGGTACTTTCTATCATTATCCTTAAAATCTATGACAGCATTAAATGGCAATAATATGCCATTTTCAATACAGACAGGGAATTTGTATATTAGTGAACAGAGACTGAGAAAAGCGTGTTGCTTATTTACATTTAAAACCTTGATACAATTACATCTATACATT
Organism: Protopterus annectens; assembly: GCF_019279795.1. Classification (NCBI taxonomy): domain Eukaryota; kingdom Metazoa; phylum Chordata; order Ceratodontiformes; family Protopteridae; genus Protopterus; species Protopterus annectens. Next base: position 1,022,723,930 of record NC_056735.1, read on the forward strand.
GTAAGTGCAAACTGGCTGACACACCCACTGCAGGTAGGGGAATCTGAATTGCTGTTGTGTTTTCCTTCTTCCTACCAGTAATCATTCACAGTTGCAATCCATTAGCAACTAACACTGAAGGAGTGCCTGCACTATGTTTACACCTGCTTCACAGATCCAATATTTTGGGATTCAGCAATTCTAATGAGTTAATTAGTCATTTGCATCTTCACCATGCACACAAGTGTAAATTTGCAGTATAAAAAGGTAGCCGTGCAGCTAGAGAACCTAATAGTGGGAAGAGTTGTGTATGTAGAAAACACAGAAAATATAAAATACATAAAATATATAGCTCCACTACTACACCACCTTTAATACCTATTGTTTCAGTCAATGGTTGGATTACAGAACCTATATCAACATTTTTAGAATCTAAGCTTAAGTTAGTCTTAACTTTTCCACAACCATAAAAAAGGATACTTCTCAATTTTTGAACAGCTGTTTGCTTGTTATAGTACTTATAATGTTGCTGACAGTTATTTTGTAACTTTAGATGAGGATGCTTTATTCATGTCTATACCCAGCTATACAGGAATAGAACACCTTTGAGAATTTATTACATCTTATATGAATTTTTCATCATCAGAAACTGAAGTCATTTGTGTGTTAACACTGTTGGTTTTAGACAACAATGCATTTTTATTTTGTGAGAAATTTTATAAACAGTGTAAGGGAGTTGCCATGGGTATGTCCATGGTAAACAGTTATGCTAATCTAGTGGTTAACAACTGAGGATTCAATTTTGTCTTCAGTTCAACAGAACAAGTATATAGATAATTTATTATTTTATAGGTGTTTCATGGATGACCTGTTTTTAATATGTCATGGTTCTCTTCCTTTCTTTTATAATTTTTTGGAGTATTTGCACTCAACATCTGACTTTTTACACTTTAAATCAATGATTCATTTTACACAAATCGATTTTCTAGACATTAGGTTATTTAAAAGTAGCACTGTAAACATAGAGACAACTCTCTTTAGAAAGAATGTTACAAAGAATATATACCTTCATAAACAAAGTATACATTCTCCCTGTATTTTTAATAACATAGTTAAAAATCAACTTACTCTTGTGGTTAAATTAAATACAGAGAGGGAGAACATGAAAAAACAAATGAACTCTATGGCTAATCAATTTCTGGATAGAGGTTATAAGAACAATGTAAATAAATTAATTACACAAATGCAGAAAGACAGTGAGGAACATTTATAGCCTATATTTTCTGATAAACTTGCAAATGCTATAACAAAGACAAGAAAAGAAAAGAAATAGAAATACTAATACAATTAAACATTGATGTGTTCTTCTTTATGATGCTAATACATCAAAATACAGCATATAATTAAGAAACATTTGTTTATGCTGAAATATATCCCTGTCTTTAAGGATATTACAGCAGGCAATTTAATGTTTGGACATAAATATTCCAACAACCATAAAGAAATGTTATGTTATAAGGAACAGGAGAAGCAATGTGAATAAAGTGCAATGTGAATAAAGCTTAATGTGGTTATACACTAAGTGTTATGGTGCCGTTTTACCATTTACTTTTTCTATTCGATGCTTATTATCACAGGTGATCCTGACAGTAGAAGTGTAGGACTCATATTTCCTGATGTCAGAGTATCGGCAGATTCTGATGATGATTGCGGCCAAACACAGGCACAGTCAGGGGTGCAGAGGTTGAATCTGATACTGAGGTTGACATTCAACCATCAATTGTATTTCCATCTGACACAGCCAGTAAGCCTGCACAATTCTTTTCTGCTGAGCCCTCCAATAATGGACAAGTGGAGGATGAGACACTAAATGAGAGTAGCGTGCTTACTGTGCCTTCATTACCTGTTGACTCTGGCAATAGCCAAAATGTGGGTGAGGTGCCATGCTGGAGAGTTGTTAGGGGTGCTCATAGGAGGCCTGCTTTCCACACTCCAACTGATCCGCTTGTGTCCTTCTATGAAACTTGACATATGTTTACGGCCATCATGGAGGCACAGGCATGTTACACTACAGTCTCTGAAGAAATGTTTAGGGTTGTAGATATGGCACAGGCTGACATGTATAACTGCCTCCACTGTGTTGCCGATTTAATGGATCAGATGAATGACACATTGGAATAGGCAGTGTCTGTTATGTAACTTCTGCTGGGACGGGGACGGCATCCCTGTGGACATAGGTCAGTCACATCATCTGATGTTAGCCAACGTAACCATATCTGATCACACTCTCATAATGGCACTACTTCCACTGTTCCATCAGTGGTTGAGGTGTCCACACCCAGATGTGTTAGGCCATGGGGTCATGGGCCTGGGTGTACTCATGAGGAGATCTTGTTCAACAGACATCAGTCAAATTCAGGTAACAGCAGAGCTTCTGACTGTGGGTAGTAACATGCCAGTGCAACTCTTGGCAGAGCCACTCCTTGCAGTTGGGAGCCACATCAATGAACTGTCACCTCTGCCATGCACAGCTCACACCTGTCCAACATACCAGGATGTTGAGCTAGCACAGAACTTGGCTGTGTTCTTGCAGACACTCACACACCAGTTTCATCTGGAGTGCCCATACAGACACACACACACACACACACACACACACACACACACACACACACACACACACACACACACACACACACAAAAAACACTTACATGGTTCAGTCATGAGACTTACAGCTCATTCTCTCAGTGGCTATTTGATACTTTATCCAAATGTCTGCCTGTTTCTCTTTCATACTCACATGCATTGGCTACCTTTTGTGTCAGCCTAGCCCTCCTGCCCCCCCCCCCCCAAAAAAAATCTTGTGCAAATGATGATGACTGTACTATATCCTTGTTTTCTAACTTTTGGATTCAGGCGTACATAAGTCTTTTGTCTAATGCTCAGGGTGCATAGCTGACTTGTTGCTTAGTATATCTGTGTTTGTGATGCTGTTTTGCAAATTGTACTGCTTTCTTACAAAGTCTTTGTAATGTGTAAATTCCTCCTAACCTCTTACACTAACAAAGATGGACCAAGCCATAAATAAAAGTGGGACAAAGGCTCAACAGTAGGAGACTTTTTAAATATTTTGGTCTTACAAACTTAGACAGTTGATGGAATGGTTTTATATCACTATATAACTTTTCTAAGGGATTTGAAGTCTGAAACTGAAATATGCACAATTATTTTCTTACTTCACTCTTTAATGATATACCAGTACAAAAGTATGAGGCCAAACTGTGGACATTCTGTGAAAATCTATACTTTTGAGAGGTCTGATTGTGTGAATCTTTAAATCATGAAGCCTATTAGTTGATAGAGGACACATGTATAAGTCACTGCTGTCACATCTTGATGTCATTGGTGTAAAACTCACCCACTTATACGTACATACATTACCAAGTAACAGTATGCAAGGATATGCCATTCATTTGTATTCTTAGACATTTATTTTTCTATCCCAGGTTCAACACTTTCCATGGGAATTCAGCAGTTACAAGAGTTTTAATGTGGGGCTGACTCTGTGTGATGCTAGCAATACACAGCCATTGCATGGATAAGTAAAGTTTGTGAGCATTGCCTGGAATTAATGTTACTGTACGTATGTGCATAGAATGAAGGTTTTAGCCCCTTAGGTGCTGAGAGTGTGTGCGTTCTATCCTTTGCCTCATGGCCAGTGCAAGGGCATATTGTGAAAGCCTACATCTGCCTACACCCACTACAGCTGCTGATTCCCTCTCTGACTCCTCATCTGCGTGTGTCTGTGTTGACCTTGCCAGTGGTAGTGGGATGTGTGGATCTTCCCCTTGGTGTTCCTGCTGAAGCTGTTTTCTTAAGATAATGGTGTGAAGCATGGCATAGACTGTGAATATTTCAGCACATGTACAGGGATTGTACAGCAGGGCTTCCCCAGATGTATCAAGGAACTGGAACTGTGACTTCAGCAGCCCAAACACATACTCTATGATATTTCTTGTTTGAGAGCGTGCCACATTATAGCATTCTTCAGTTGGTGTGTGTGCATTTCTGATGGTCGTCATCAGTCATGGTTCCAGTGCCTAATCTGTATCCCTCAGTAAATGACCCTGTGGGATATACCCCCTAGAAAACATCTCATACAGTTGAGAGCTGTGCCAGATATGTGAGTCATGATAACTGCCTGAGTTGCTAACACACTCATTCAGGATGATTCCCTTAGCATTACACATGACCTGGCAGTTAATGGACTGGAAGCCCTTTCTATTTATGTACACCCTTCCCTTTTCCCCGGGTAGTGCTTTGATTTCTACATGTGTACAGTCTATGGCACCCAGGACTTCAGGGTACTGTTCTACAGTGTAGAACTCCTGCATAGTTGTGACTCTGTCATCAGGTGTATGGGAAAATATATGTAGTCACTGTCATGTCAGGAATTGATTTAGGATCCTGGATACTGATGTCTTTGGCACCATCAGCATGTCCCTGTTGGTCTTTGGAAGGTTCTAAGTGCTACACATACCTTACTCTCTACTGGTATTGGTTCCCCTCAGTTTGTCCTTGCTGTCATATGAGGAAGGCAGAGATTGCAGAGATCCTGTAGTACATCTCTATCCACCCTGTAGTGCTCTACAATCTCTACTTCATGGCCATGGTCTATTAGCAGCAACAGCAGCTTAGACTTGGGCCTGCTGCACATACACATGAATAAGAGTAACAGCAGTCCCTAACATTCTTTCCATGTAGCCTAGTTTCCAAAGCTATATTGCGGTAGGTTTTGGAATTTGCAGGGAAATCCAGCACTGAGTTTATATGGTTGATTTATAGCTTGTTGAATAGCTCCTCCATCTGGGATTGGTTGATTAGCATAACATTCAGCTGCTTATATTGTAATTAGCATGGCATGATGTTTACCAGGCTTGCATGGCTCTATACACCATGTAGATCTGCTTACTGAATACAAAACTGTGTGATACTGTGAGAACATCACACAGTTGTAGTGGACCATGTAGGCTTTATTGAATCTGGCCCATAGTGAATCTTTTTCAAACATGTCCTACATGCAAAGGCATTTAAATGTGATATTAATAGCTAGGTTGTAGTGTACAATCAATGAACATTTTTTAAGGATATGGGAGGAAATTGCAGTACTGAGAAGAAAAAATATATATATATATACATGCAAATTAAAAAATTTGTGACCTCCACATAGAAATTAAACAAAGGGTAGGTCGAGACATGTGAGTTTGGGGATGCAATGCACAAATCCTTGCCACTGAACCACAGAGTTATTGGACTGATTGTCAAAGCAGTAAAAAATTAAATATGTAAATGGAAAAGCAAACAAACAGACAAACAAACAAACAAACAAACAAACAAACATAATGCAATATTTGGTTTTAGATCTATTGTTTACTGACACTAGAATAATTATTTCCATTTAGGCACCCTCAGAAACCAGGGCACTTTAAAGACAGCTGCTGGATTGACTTGTAGAAAGTCTTGCCTTGCAATATAATGAAAAAATGACATTTGTGATAGGTAGTATGCGTGTTATATAAAAAAAAATTAGGGTTTCTAGTTTGCAAGTTTTGCAAATGGTCTGATGAGCAGTGTACTCACTGAAGAACACACAATCAAGTATTTTGGCCACAAACTGTAGAGACATATTTATTAAAGAGATTAAAGTTAGCAAAAATTTTTCCCAGGATTCAGTAAGGTTCCCGACCATTTAAGAGCAGCACAGCAGCGCATCATGCATAGTTATGAAGGCGCGCTGCCTCTGCCCCTAAATGGACACAGAGTGTGGATGAGTGCAGGAGGTGTGTCTGAGAGAAGAGATCTCACAATATACATGCCCCTCCACTCAAGAATTTCCATTCAGGAATAACAATGAGCGAGAACACTCATAGGGGTTTGCATACCTCTCAACTGTACAAATCTTCGCATAATGTCCACATTTTTCACTCATACTTCTGACCTGTACCTCATTTGTCCTGGCAAATCACTGGGATGATCTCAGGATTGAAGTCGTTACGTAATGGCATATATTTGAGTTTCACACTCCAAATCCTTCAGAAAAGTTATATTAAAACAAATCCTGTTACTCTAGCAACTTACTCAACTTTATAAGAGCAATATTTAAAATATATCCCTAGTTGTACCTCGTTTTGTCAAGTTTTGTCCAGATATTTGGCATGAAGAGGCCAAGAGGTATGGGGCGTTACTAGGATGTCTGCCAAGTGTGCAGATGCACACACAAATCCACAGCAGTAAGTGAGACCTGTCCCTTCCTAGAGAAAATAACACTAGAATTTTTTTTTTATCAAACAGATTATACATTTAACCATAGCTGCATGGGTTTGCCCATTGCTTAGCTATGCATATTGTAGCTTAAATAGCACAAGAAGATAAATAGCAAGATGCATTCAGGTGAAGCAGTACTGCAATAGTGTAGTGGTCAGAGCATTCTCTTTGCAAGCATTCATTCCCAGTTCAATCCTCACTGTAGTAAATTCCATTTTCCATGTGAAAGCAATTTAAGAACATTTGTTTTTGCTGTATACCCTACTAAATAACATATATTTGTGAAATGGAGTACTGCATTAAGTGCAGATGTGAGGTGTCCTTGTAATAATGTGGTAAAATCCACAGATGAACACAAGTGCCCCATACAGTATACTTACACATGAATCAGGGATACTAAACAAAGTTATAATGTGTAATGAATGATAAATCCATGCCATACAGAAAACAGTGTAAAATATGTATAAAGTGTCCAAACCTACCACTTGCCCAAGATCCATGTTTCATTTCTTTCTAAATGAGTGCAGGGGTAAACGGGAGTAAGCACTTTTAAGCAATAGTTAGCGGGTTTAATCATGTTTGCACAAACCAAACCAAAAATAAAAAAAAAACAAGTGAAATAGCCGGACTGGACCCAATCACAAGTAAAAATAGATGAAAACTTTGTTGTAGTAAACAAAACACACTTTATTCACTCCACAAAAACACATGAATTGTTCACCAAGGATTTAGTTTACTACAACAGAGTCATTCATCTATTTTTACTTGTGAGTGGGTCCAATCCAGCTAGTTCACTTGGTTTCTTTATTTCTGGTTTAATCCTGTTTGCAAGGGGGTATGCAATGCACACACAGGTTAAGCAATCTTGAGGCTAACTCTCTGTAAGCATCTTTAACCAGAAGTTAGCATTGCTTACCCTCGTGCAAACCAGCTTACAAATGCTTAAAAGTGCCTTAATCACCCTGTATCCAACAGCCCCTGTTTTGCCCAGCAACAAAATAAACAGCCCTTGCAGGTCTTGAACCTAAGACCCTGTACATTATAGCCACAGCAGTTAACCAGTAAGCCATCACAGCTGTTCATAAAATTGAGGTATACCCAAACAGATCCTCACTATAGCAAAATCACAATTTACATGTGAAAGGAATCTATAAACAGTTTTATATTGTATAACCTACTACATAACATATATATATATATATATATATATATATATATATATATATATATATATATATATGAACTGGAGTACTGCATTAAGTCCAGACGTGAGGTGTCATTGTAATAAAGTGGTGAAATCCCCCAATAAACACAAGTACACCATACAGTGTATGTACACATGAATCATGGATACTAAACAAATATATAACATGTAATGAATGACAAATCAATGCCAAAAGGTAAATAGTGTGCAAATATAAAAATAAGCAACGCTAAACATTGCACACCTCTGCTTACTAAGTGTAAGCAATGCATAGCACAGCTAAATCAATTTTCCCATTGGTATACCCCTTTAAGCAATGCCAACCTTAGGTAAGCAGGTTTGCCCATAGCTTAGCATTTTCAAAACTGTCCTATCTTGGCAAAGTGTGGGACATCAGCCCTATTTAAACCCCACATGCAGGAATACATTTCATAACTGGTTGCAGCTTCCTCCTGTATGCACAATGGCTGGTGTCGGAGAAGAATCATGCTTCTGAGTGCAGCACGGGGGCATCCAGCAGTCTAAGGTCATGGCAGGATTCCTGGTAAAAGAACATGAAGAGAAACTTCTGCAGGGCCAATACCAGGGTTCACAATATAAAGCAGAAGCCTGGGACCATCTAACTCGTGACCTCACCAGTGCCACTGGCATTCCTCGAACTGGTGAACAGGTCAGGCATCACTATGACGACCTGAAACAGAGGAAAGGGGAGCTCTTGGATAAGTGGATCCAATAATCTAGGCAGGGTGATGTCCCAGCAGTGTGTAAGTACTCATTCTACTACCCATTTAATAATTGCCAGCTCATGTATATTATGGATCAGTATGTGTAAATATTCCTATGTCTTTGATAGCAGCAGCAGACTGGGCTGTGAATCAGGAAACCCATGCATGTAGGCTAAACAGACTACATCATGAGGCAGGTTAGTAATAATCTTGTATGTACTGTCATAAGAAATAAATCTAAAAGTAGTAGAAAGTTAATTGCCAGTATGAAACCTGTATTGTGTATGGGATGTACTGAATAAACAGACAATATAGCAGGAAGAGTCTCATATAAGTTGTATGTAAATAAAAGGGTAATAGCCTGGCAATAAAGGTCTAACTTCCAGACTGCTTGTGTTTACTCTGGTATCATACAGTAATGTAGTGTTGCATTCTCTTAATAGTACTGTTGTATTAAGCACTGTTACCCACACTGTGCTACATAAATAAAATGTGTAGGAATGTCTGTATACGATTGTTGTAATCATAAGGTCATATTGTACAACTGAGAGAGACTTAGACAGACAACATTGAAAAGATACACAACAAAATCCATATAACACACTCAACTGAGATGTAAACTGTTGTAGTTTTAGCACACACAGACATGGTTCGACTCCTGGGAGTGGTAGCAAGCTGTATGCAGAATCATACCCCTCAACTGTACAGATTTTGTCAGAAAGTTCAGATAATTGGCTTACATTTCCTGCCTGTTACCCTGTCCCCCTGGCAAATCAGTAGAATGATCCCAGAAGTTTATCCAGCAAATAATGACATACAACTGATTGTCAGACATCATAACCATCAGAAATGTATCTATAAGAACAAACCTGTCACTCTAGCAACTCACCAAAATGTTATGAGAGTAATATGCAAAGCATGTCCCATCTTTACCCCCATGTTGTGAAGCTATGATCAGAGTGTGTGCAGTAACAGAGTGAGACGTATGTGCATAATAATAATATGGAATCTGGTAATATGTGTGGCAATATTCAGGTAGTGTTAACAAACATTCCCTCCACAGGTCTGTCACATAAAAAACAGTGCTTGGAAATAAAAGATTGAAATCCTGGACTGGAACTGTTTAGTATGGTATTGTATGGCATTGTTGGTGTTGCAGTTTCTCTGATTAATAATGTATTATTCATCACTGTCATCAACACTGTGCTACATAATGAAACTGTCTAGGAATCCCTGTATAAGGGTGTTGTAATTACAAGGTCAGATTGTAAAACCAAGGGAGACTTATGGACAGAAATCAGTGAAGTGATACAGAGCAATATCTAAATACTACACTCAACTGTGATGTACACTGTTTTATTTTTAGCAGACACAGCCATTGTTCGAATCCTGGGAGTGGTAGTAAGCTGTATGCAGAATCATACCCCTCAACTGTACAGATTTGTTCAGAATTTCCAGATAATCGGCCCATATCCACTGCCTGTTACCCTGTCCCCCTGGCAAATCAGTGTGATGATCTCTGACATTTAGGCAGCATTTAATGAGATATAACTGACTGCCAGACCTGTAAATATTCAGAAAATGTATATGAAAACAAACCTGTCATCGTAGCAACTCACCAAAGGTTTATGATGGCAATTGTCAAAATATGTCCTAGTTTCACCTGCATGTTGTCAAGCCTTGCACAGAGTGTGTGCAATAAGAGATTGAGAAGTATGTGCATAACATCAACCTGGAATCTGGGAATATGTGCAGAAACAGTCAGGTAGTGTTAACAAACAATACCTACATGGTATACCAGGTAAGAGGTGTATACTGCAGGTAAAACACAGCTTACGTATATAGTTGTCTACAAACATACCACTGTCCAAACTAAGGCCATAGGGTAGTGTAGTAATACCTGTTAGGTGCAGATTACAGTACTGACTAAGAAAGTATTGCGAACTACAGGGATATAGAAGTTGTTAATTGACATCTCTCTCCACCCCGTCTAATATGCAACAATAATCTAAATACATAACTCAAAGGGTATGTGTACAATTAAATCTACTGTTGGGACATATGTTGTGTTGTTTAATAAATATTGAAATTTATTTCTATACATGTGCCATGTTGAAATATTCCCACATTGGTGGCATGCTGCCATCAATGTATGTGCATGCGATTCTAATGGCCACTGTGGTGCCATATATGCATGTGTTCTGTTTGCTATGCAACTGTACCATATCTGGTGTTTTGGGTTAATGGGAATATCTATGCATGCTGTTATACCTAATCCTGGAATGTGTTGACTATTACTAACCCACATATGTTTTAAAATTGAAACACCATAGCACATTTGGGAAGACCAGTCCCAGCAGACCCACCTCTCCCACATCATCTGGTCATGGCAACATGCACCAGAATGTCTCGGGCTTAACCTGGGACCTCTTCGTCTGCTGGTACTGCACTACCTTTGGGTGGAACCACCTCAGAGGATGGATCTTGCCCACCCGGGAGTAGGCATGGACAGGAAACTGTCACCCGTCATCAGGTCCGGGGTCTGGTGCATAACCAGCTCCACAGGGAGTTCAGAGATCAGCTACACCAGCTTGAGGGCCAAGTGATGCATCTAGAGGGTCAGCCTGCCCCTCCTACCTAGACCCCTACACAGCCACCTTTCGGGCCATGAAGGTGCAGTGGTGACTGCCCATGGGAAGTGACCCTAGTCCCACTGCTTCCATTTGGTGGCTCATGGGTTCCGACTTTCAAACACCCCTTCCAAGGTGTTTACCCCACACGTGTCATATACCACCCCTGTATGCTGTCTTGTCTGTCTTGTCTGTCATCCTACCCAACCTACCTTCCAAAATATACCTACTATCCCTCCCCAACATCCCACTCTCACCTTAAAAAAAAAGGGCAATCTGTTCCCAAAAAAAAATCTCGCACCATACATATCTGTCCATTTCGCACACATGTCCACTGGACACATGTAATCTGATCTAATTGGTTTCACAACATATTATTGTTGTCCTCACCCCTCTCTCAGGGGTTTGAGTGTCAAAATCTACCTCCAAATCAGTGTATATGCACAGCTGTAGATGTAGAAGAAATGGACAGCTATGGACCTTCCCTACAACCGTCCTGCACATCTCTATCTATTTTCCCTACTGCCTTTCCCTCTTTGTGCCCCTTTTTCAAAACATTCCTATCAACCCTTTTTCTTTTCTTTTAAAGAAATTGTCACGGGGGTAAGTGGGAGTAAGCACTTTTAAGCAGCAGTAAGCAGGTTTAATCTTGTTTGCATGGGGGTAAGCAATGTGCACACAGGTTAAACAATTTTAAAGATAACTCTCTGTAAGCATATTTAACCGGAAGTTAGCATTACTTACCATCGTGCAAAACCATGCAAACCCACTTACAAATGCTTAAATGTACCTTAATCACCCTGTATCCAACAGCCCTTGTTCTGCTGAGCAAAAAAATAAACAGCCTTTGCAAGTCTCCAACTCAGGACCCTGCACACCATAGCCAAAGAGATTTTCCACTAAGCCATGTCAGATATAGACAACTCTGATGTTTTTTCAAAGATATCATCCAGCACAGTCATTCAACAGTGAGGAAATGTATATATATATATATATATATATATATATATATATATATATATATATATATATATATATATATATATATATATATATATATATATATATTTATATGTATACATCTATTATTTATATATATATATATATATATATATATATATATATATATATATATATATATCTACATATATATGCCTATATATATATATATATATATATATATACATATATAGCAATATATATGTAAACAGATATATATATATATATATATATATATATATATATATATATATATATGTAAACAGATATATATATATATATATATATATATATATATATATATCTATATGAGAACAAAACAAATACATATATGACCAAAGGCACCATTAATGGGGGTGAGGGTGCCCAATTTCAGTACCTCTTGTAATTATTGATATCATCCCCTCCTCCACAGTCAAACAGATCTGTCTTGCAACACAATGCCAACACTTGCAAGTCTCATATCCAGGACCCTACACAATATAACCACAAGAAGTATCCTTGAATTAATTTAATGGGGCTTACCAACGCATCAAGGGGTTTATTAATGATTTATTCATAGATGGACGGATTGACATTGATTTGTTTAATTTTCTGTCTATACCACACCCCTTGGTACCTACTTTATTTGGTCTGCATAAAATTCATAAAAATTTGAAAATAAACCCCTTTCGTCCAATCATTGATGGAAGACAATCCATCACTTACGGCTGTGCTAAATTTGTTGATACTAAGTTAAAGAACTCCCTGAAAAATGAGTCCCAGATTTGTAGAGACTCATGGGCCTTTTTGGGGGCCATGAAAGAACTACCCTTTTCAGAGGACTTGAACTTCCTTACAATAGATGTCCGCGACCTCTACATTGTTATACCACAGGACATCGGATGTGAGTGGGTTAGAGATTTTCTACTTGAAAAAGGGTTTGATGGTTCTGATATTGATTTGGTAATTTATTTGCTGGAACTCACTTTGAGTAATAATTTATTTCTCATTAATAATGAATATTATCTCCAGAGAACAGGTGTTGCAATGGGCTCTCCATGCAGGGCCACATTTCCCAACACAGTTATGGCCTTCTGGGAGAAAAAGTTCCTGTTTAACAATGATATATTTTGTGAGAGAGCCGCATGGTACACCCGTTACCTGGGCGATATATTTATACTTTGGCGAGGTGATAGACATTCAGCTGAAACTTTTGTTCAGCATATCACTAAATTCATAAATTTTTTAGAATTTACATGGGAATTTAATGCTGATAAAATCTCCTTTTTGGATGTTGATTTAAACAAGAATTATTCTTTGAATGGATATACTTCGAAGATATTTAGGAAGTCTACCTATTCCAGCACATTTCTTCATTTTTCCAGCTGCCACCCTTTCTTTCAGAAGGGTGTAATCAAAAGTCAATTAGTATGTGCAGCAAGGATGACTTCTTTAGAAAGTGACTTTTTGTTTGAATGTCAGCTTTTAAAGGAGATGTTTATTAAACCGGGTTATCCCTTGAAGTTGATAGAAGACGTCATTGGTGAAGTATCTTTGAAAAAATCAATTGGTCATTTTAAACCTTTATTAAACAGTATTGACAGTTCTACTGTTACTAACTTGGATTTGGTAAATCTGGATGGACATATTGATTTGGTAGTTGTCAATGATATTGCACCATTAGGTGATTTGAATGAAAATATGGCTGCCACCAACACTACTTATTTCCCCTCTGAGTTAAATCTAGCTAAATTAAGTTTTATTACTACCTTTTCTATTGACGCCCCCCTAGTGAAATCGATTATTTATAACAACTGGTCTTTTCTTACTGATGACAGTTTAATTAGAAAACATGTAGGGGATTTTCCATTTGTTGTCTTCAGAAAGGGTAGAAATTTGAAAAGTTTTCTTGAATTTGGTATTCCCAAATGCCATTTACCACACTGTGGCATGTTCAAGTATCAATCTTGCCGTTGGTGTAAATATATTAATGTTACATCTTTTTTTATTATTAATGACTTAAAATACCAAATTAATGGTAAATTCAATTGCAACACAAGAGGGGTTGTATATTTAGGCTTGTGTTCCAAATGTCTTGCATTTTACGTAGGAAAAACTGAGAGACCCCTGAAAAATAGAATTTACGAGCATTTGTATGTAATTGAGATGAAGAACTTAAATAATGTTTTGGCAAGACACATTAATGCCTTTCCCAACCAAGAATGTAGATTTTTAGTTATAGAAAAAATATTTGACAAAATGAGAGGGGGGCCTAGAGATTTAAGGCTGGAAGAGAAGGAATTGATTTGACAACTCAAGCTTAACGCTTTGACTTTGCCAGGACTGAATGATTCAGTATCTATTAAAAGTGTTCTAAAATTGAGGGCTTTAACACGCTGAAGTTCCATTTAAGCACCTGTTAGTCATGTTTGATTTGACTGGGTTTGTTCCCCTGGATTGCTTTTGATTATAGGTGGGAATATATTGTGTCTTTCCTTGTCATTTTTTGAAATCATGAATGCTATATTTATAAGTATTTATAAATGGATTTGTATATACATGGGTTCACACACCTTTGTATACATATAGGTGTATGTACATATATTGTTTTTACCATTTTTTACATATTACATTTTATGATTTTGAGGAGAACATTCATTTTCCTGTTCCTTTTTCTAATTAATTTGGATTTATGTGTATCTTTAGTTGAGGTTACATTTTTGAGAAATTGTGACTTTGGGTAACAAGGGTAGGTTTAGCTTGGATGTGGATCTTAGTAGGAATGTTGTGACTTTAAATTGTAATTGTTTTTTTTATATGCAGGAAATGTTGTCACTACTATTGAATTTATAAATTGTATTTCTTCATTTGTATGCTTGTCTGAAGACGTTTGCTAAACTAGTAAACAAAAGCGCTAACTTACTTTTACCGTTTATTTTGGCCCAGTGTGGTTTATCCTCCGTTTATTTATTTATATATATATATATATATATATATATATATATATATATATATATATGTATATATATAAGAACAAAACAAATACATATATGACCAAAGGCACCATTAATGGGGGTGAGGGTGCCCAATTTAAGTATGTCTTGTAATTATTGATATCATCCCCTCCTCCACAGTCAAACAGATCTGTCTTGCCAACACTTGCAAGTCTCATATCCAGGACCCTACACAACATAACCACAAGAAGTTAACAGAAATCCATCCCACCTGTACGATGTCAGGATGGTATCAATAAGATATCATGCAGAACAGTCTGTCTACCTTAGGGAATGCACAGTGTGGAAGCAGTAAACATTCCAATAATACACACACACACACACACACACACACACACACACACACACACACACACACACACACGCACATATATGCAGATACATACATATATATATATATATATATATATATATATATATATATATATATAGACACACACACACACACACACACACACACACACACACACACACACACACACACACACATATATATAGATATATATACATACACACATATACATTTATTACTATGTATAAATATGTATAGGAAGATACATATTTAGAGGGTGCACAGCATATTGAACAGCCAGTATTCTTACAGTCGCCACGTTTAAAAATGGACAGTGTTTGATTCTCTCATACAAAAGACAATTATTGCATGAAACATATCCGCCCAGAGAAGTCAAAGGATATGACACCACACACAGGTTTGCATACATAAGAAATATTTATTTGTGTACTATTACAGTTGTATATGCCATGTCATATAGATGTTAGGTGTTTGAAACACATACTAACTGAGTAATGCAACTCTCAAGCAAAACATTTTATTCAGTAATCCGAAAGCATAACATATGTTGCTGTCCAGGCCAAGGTCTTCAAGAAGTACAACAGTAAAAACAGACAGACCGAGAAGATAAGAATCAATCAACAGTAAGTAAAGCAGATGTAGTTCAGCAGCCTCCAATTACACTCTGTACTGAATCCCTAGGGGAAAATAATTACATTGTCACAATGAAGATGTATTTGTTACATAACAATGCTTAACTTAAAACATCAATATCACACTGACAAACAGAATAG
The DNA here is from genome assembly GCF_019279795.1 of Protopterus annectens. Taxonomy (NCBI): domain Eukaryota; kingdom Metazoa; phylum Chordata; order Ceratodontiformes; family Protopteridae; genus Protopterus; species Protopterus annectens. The sequence goes on from NC_056735.1 coordinate 1,022,739,874, forward strand.
TCTGTGAGACAGTTAGCAGTAACCCACAAATGTTCACAAGGTGAAATGCTTGAAAATTTACAGCCCTATACCTTAAGGTGTCTTACTACTGATATTCCTTACATGTTGTAACAGCCTAGGTTATATATGGTGCATACCCCTTTGTCATAGAATGCCTTACAGGGGCATATAACAGTGTTACATACACTGACATCTGGACTGTACAAGAACACACATGTTTTGTCCAGCTGTATCCAACATATATATGGACCCTACCCCACAATTTGTGTGGGACCACAACATTACTAGAATGATGGCAGGAATGGCACCACAACATAATCATAGGCCACTACTTAACCTCTTACTGCATGTTATGGACAAAGCCTATTATATAGGTGGAGGACAGAGGCTTGAACACAGGGCCATATTTGCAATATTATTGTTATACACTGAGAAAGTTGCTGGTGTTACAGGATTGGTTGCAACATACCCTCATTCAGGAATATGAAGTCAGAAACACAAATAGGTGTAGCCATGTACTGTTAGCACTCAACAGACAGAATGCCAGTGATATATCTGAGACAAGACCTGTGTGGTGGACAGACAAAACATAACAGCCAATCCTCTGGCCATCATGTGGATAGGCCCACAGTTGACAACTATGCAGACAGACTGCATTCCATGCTAAATTAGTATGCACACATACAAACCCTGTAACACTAGTGGTAAACAATGCATATAGCAACACTACTCACTCTGTCTGTAGGTCTGGAACCTTATACAAATATGCAGTTGGCCTATGTCTGCAAGTCCTCTTGTAAGAGGTATTGCTACCTGTTGTCTGTAACACAGCTTCCCATACACAGGAAGGATGTCCTCCATACAGAAAAGGTAAAGGGACCATGCCCATATGATTTAGTAATTTATAGTAGTGGGTTGCCATGACAGTGGTACTTGGAAGTACTACACAGCAGGCTGCATGCAGGTAGCAAGTGGTGGACACTGATTGGTGTAGAGGCCATCACCTGGTCATGTGCATCACCTACAAAATCCATGCTGCAATCTATGCAAAGCAGCTCAATCCATGTAGTGGAGAGAGACAGAGAGAGAGAGAGAGAGAGAGAAAGAGAAAGAGAGAAAACAAATAAAAACAAACAAACATCCAATAAATATAAAGTTGTTCAACAACTGAACCTACAGACATCCCAAGTTAACCAAGGGGACACAGCAAACTGTATCCAGAAGAGACGACAACCCCACAGCAGGTATGTGAAGCATATATGCATGTAATTGAATGTAGTACTTGGTCTGTCTATAATAATGGGATAAATTATATGGAATGATTTATATGTGCCATCAGATGTTGTTGTAATGATGTCCTGCTGAACGATTGCTATGGACAATAGTGTCTGTCCCTGTGGGCAGTGGGCCATACCTGTCAACGGTACCGATCAGCACTGAATGACAAGATGTAAGCCATCATAGTGTGTGTTGTGTGCCGCAAGACATGTATATTAGTGTGGCCAATAGCTTGTGGTGGAAGTAATGTTGTTATGAGGGGCACGTGAGTTTCAGAGCCCACCACTTGCAGGACAGTCATATTAAAGTGTAATGTAACATGCACAAATGCCATAGGTGTGTAATAGGCTTACTTGCAATATGTCCCTATATATAGGTACATAGGTTCATAGGTTGATACTAGGCTATCTGCCCTAGGGTATTTATAGGCCTAGCCAGAGTGTGTTTAGCTTTTGCCACCCTTTTAGATTAGTTGACTGTGCTTCTGTATAGTAGGTCACAGAAGATACCCCTTTTAAGGTTAGTTTACTGTGCCTCTGTCTAGTAGGGACACAAAAGAGATCCCAGGGGTAAACCTACGATCTCCCATCCACTCGTCAAGATTTCTCTTGAAGGGGGTCATTGAGGGGCTCTGCCTAACATGGATTGGGATTTTGTTCCAGAGTGAAGGGAGCCTCCGGGATATGAATCTGTCCCTCCAGCATGTCCTATTTATTTCTGTGCTGAGGTTTAAGTCCCTGGAGCATGTGGATCTAAGGGATTTGGATTTACTGAGGTGGAGCATGTCCATTAATTCTGGTTTGGACATGGCTTTATATGTCAGGCACAGATCGCCTCTGAGTAGGCGGTAAGCAACTGAGTAGAGCTGGATGTTCTTTAGCCTAACTGCATAGGGCATCTGCTTGAGTGCCTTGATCCTCTTGGTGAGGTACTTTTGGGGTTTTCCAGTTGCTACAGGTGTTGGGTAAGGTACATCCCAAATGGGGCATTATATTCAATTATGGGCCTGATGAGTGATGAGTAGAGGGGCACAATGACCTCTCTTGATCTAGATGTGAACCCTTTCATGATAAGGTGGGCTATATAGAAGGTCTTTCTAACCACTTTGGCAATGTGATTGTCAAAGGAGAGATTGCTATCTACTTGGGTCCCCAAATCCATAATTACTTCTTCTGTACTTAATGGATTACCACCTATGTGGTAATTTGTGGGCACTTTGTTTTTCCCAAAGGGGATGACTATGCACTTTTTGGCATTTAGCTTTAGGCCATGGCTCTGGCACCAGTTATCTGTCTCTGTGATACCCTTTTGGAGGATGCTTGTGTCAGTCAGTGAGTTGATTATGGCACCCAGTTTGCAGTCATCTGCGAACTTGGTCAGCTATAGTCCTCCCGTGTTAGCCTGTACCTCAGAGAAATATATACCGAACAAGAGAGGTCCCAGGACTGAGCCTTGTGGGACGCCACTTGTAACTGGTTTAGAGTCTGACATGGCACCTGCAATTCTGACCATGTGGGTTCTATCCCTGAGCCAGTTTGCAACCCATCTTGTGACATAGGGGTTGATATTTAAGCTGGGGAGCTTATTTATGATGCCCGAGTGGGGTATTGTGTCGAAGGCTTTTGTGAGGTCCAGGTAGGCTGTGTGGACTACCTTCCCTTCATCTATGGCCTTGATGACTGTTTCAAAGAAGTTGACCAGATTCAAGAGGCAAGATCTGCCCTTAACAAAGCTGAATTGGGTAGGATCCAGTGTTTGGAGGTTCCCAATGTCTTTGTTTATGAGTTCCACGATAATACGCTCCATAGCTTTGCAGACCAGGCTAGTCAGGCTTATAGGGTGATAATTTCTGGGGTCCGTTGTGGCACCACCTTTGTGGAGTGGGACCACTGTTGCTGTACGCCATTCCTTGGGTACATATACTGTAGTAAGGCTGAGATTGAACAGTGACTTTATGTGAGGGTTCAGTTCTTCTTGGAGCTCGTGTAAGATGCAGCCCGGGACACCGTCCGGTCCCATTGATGCTGTGTTTTTTGCTTTGGAGAGGGCAGCTCTCACCTGTGCATCTGTGATGTCAGGGAGGCTATACTCTGTTGGGATAGACATTTTCTCTTTTGGGGGGGCAGGTGGGGAGAAGTTTGCACTGAAACTGTCTGCCAGGATGTTGGCAATGTCTGTGGGTTCAGTGTATTTTTTGTCATTTTGCACTAACTCAGAGCATATCTGGGAGTTGCCACCCAGGTTCCTGACATAACTAAAGAAGGCCTTGTGATTATCTTTAGCATCTTGGGCAATTTTTCTTTCGAAGCTGGCCTTAGATGATTTTATGAGGGATCGTAGTTTCTTGCTAGTACTGATCAGAGATGCCTTCCCTTTTTGGGATTTTGCTCTATCATGTAGTAGCTTCCTCCTTCTGTTGTATAGCTTATTTGTGGCTGGGGGCCACCAGACAGGTCTCCTGCCTTTGGAGGAGTGAGTCTTGGTTTTATTTGGGATAGCATGATCCATGCATTCATGTAGGTGTCCATAGAATGCATTTGTAAAGGATTCTGTGGTTTGGGCCATATTTTCCACTGGCCCGGGGGCATTGAAGAATTCCACTTCAGTTTTGAGAAGTGTGAAGTTTGCTTTTGAGAAGTTCTTCACAGTGGTTTCCTTGGCTGGGGGTGAGGACAGGATATGGATGTCCAGTGAGATTAATTTATGGTCAGATCTTACCAATGAGGGGTATACCTCTGGTATGGAACATTGAGTCCCCATGTTGGTGATGATCAGGTCCAATATGTTTTCCCCTCTTGTGGGAGTGGTGACCAGTTGTTCCATAGAATTTGAGTTTATAAATTCTAGGAACCATTGGGTGAGGGTGTTGGGGCTTGAGTAGTGCTCCCAGTCTATGTTTGGGTAGTTGAAGTCACCCAATATGATGGTGTTTGGAGAGACCTTCATATTCTCCAGTGTTCTCAGGAAAGCCGAGTGGGGTTCCTGAGTTTGGCAGGGTGGTCTGTAGTAGGCTACAAACTGAAAGGCAGTTTTGCCCACTGTTAGTTGCACATGGATGGTCTCTGATGCTTCGTGCAATGCCACTAACCTGGAGGTGTGGGTATCTTTGATGAATATGGATACTCCCCCTCCTTCTGTGGTTCAGTCCGAGTTTTGGGGCCGAAAAGCATGGTATGAGGCATAACCTGGTAGTGCTGGGGTGCTCTCGGGAGCCTTGAACCAGGTTTCTGTTACTGCACAGATATCGATATTCTCCATACTGAGGAGAGTCTCGAGTGCGAGCATCTTGAGGAATAGACTTCTGGCATTGAGCAGCATTACCCTTAGTTTCTTTTTCCTTGCGTTGTCTATGGAGGTGGGTTTGTCTTTTGAGCCTTGTCTAAAAAAGGCACTATGGGGGTGGCAAGAGCCTTAGCCAGTATTCGAAAGCCCAGGGGTGACAGGTGCAAGCCATCCCTAGTGAAGCAACGTGGCTTGTCGAGCATGTCAGCCCAGGCTGATAGACACTGGATCCCCTTTGAATGACACCAATACTTTAGCCAATTGTTAAAATTGATCATTTTTTCTTTATATGGTGGCATCATTCTTGGTGAGGTTAAGATGCTACTCAAGGTCAGGGTCATACCGGCCTGGGCTACATGATCAGAGAGCTCCTCTATGTCTCTTTTCATGTAGTCCAGGGAGGTACGTCTCAGGTCATTCACACCAGCATGGACAATGACGGAGTCATATTTGTACTTGCTTTGGAGTGACCTAAGTGCTTGTGTTATGTGGCAGATCCTGGCATCCGACAGGCAGCTTACAGTGACCTTCTCCTTGTTCAGCCTGGTGAGTGGGACGTCAGTGTGTCTGACAATAGAGTCACCTATTACAAGTGTATTAGGTGTGTTGTTTAGCCTTAAGGGCTGTGACTGTGTGGCACACTGACTTTGTGAACTATGTGATACGTGGGTATTGTTGTGGGGTAGCGGTTGTCTTGGAAGTCTGCTTTGGAGGTCTCAGCTGCTTAGGCAGATTTTTATTTAGAGCCTCTGAGTATGTTTCTGTGTGTTTATGTGTTTGGTTTACTGTTGTGATAGGTCTATGTGAGACTGGATTTGTGGTGTGTGTGGTTGCCTTCTCCTCCTGAGTGACTGCGCCAGTACTAGGTTGAGAGAGCTCAGCCTCCAGTTTGGCTATATAGTTGCATCTCTCTCATATATTTGAGCTTGTTGGGAGGAGGAGAGGGTGGTCTGTGTACATAAGACAGTTGTAACATTGCCTCAAGATTCCCATATTCACCAGCTGGACTGGAGAGTAAACCAGAAACTGACTTTTGGACATGCCAGAATAGTATAAGGAACTACTTTCTGACTGATCAAAATGGACCAATAGGGAGCCAAGTACTATTTTTGAGAAAACACATTGTCAGAGATCAGCTTTTCTGACAGTGGGAACATCCTGTATTTTATTTGGATCTTTGTATAAAAAACATCTGTTCTTGTGCCATATCCTGTTTTTCATGCAGAAAAACATATTTCTAAACTTTAGTTTATAAGTGCTTACTTATAAGATTACTTATACGAGCAACTGCAGGGCTTTAGAATGAAAATAGAGTGCATACTTTGAGATTTAGAACAGTTCTAAGGGAAAAAGCGAAGAGCAGACTTTGTGGAGCCGGGAATACTTTAAACCCATTTAAGCGGCGCTGCCCGATGCTGTGCTATGTGCAAAATCATGCAAAACCACACAAATGCGGGTTTTAAAGCAGGAAAACTGAAAGAGATGGGAATTGACCCAAAACGGCCAATAAGCTACTAGTTTCAGGGCTGAGACCACTCATATATACCCCCCTAATGTTAGGCTGTGTCCACATGTGCCACCTGTCTGTGTTGTAGCAAGGCAGAACAGTGCAGCTGGGCAGGAACGAGAGTTAGAGAGTGTGGACCTGATGTTTGAATGCACCCCATAGATATATATTGAAAAAATATTTTGAGATTTACTTGCTTACTTGCTTGGTGTGATGGATCTGCAGTATTACGAATCCCACTAGGCACTGAGGCACAGAACCCTCCGTTTAAAGACACAAAACAGTACTGTAGATAGGATCACTGCAGCTCCAAACTATCGAACACCAGATGGACGAGCAGGAAAGGTTAAAAAGTTCTTTTATTGCACACAACAAGAAAACCATCCAAGTAACCACTCCAAGTAACCACAAGCTTTGCCTGTTCTTAACAGGCTTTTTCAAGTGTATTAGGTTGCTGCTTCATTCAGAATTTAAACCAAACCAACCCTGCTCATGTGATTAAATTAATTGCATGATTGTCATCAATTGATTGATACAAAATATTTAAAAATACATACCCTAAAACCTGTAATTCTTTTTTCAAAACATTAAAAACTGCAACTTTACTATCAAGTCTTTCTATAGTTTGCGTATAGAAAAAGAATGATAAATATAATAAATATGCATGTAACTGAACTTTCAAAACCTAAAAATATAACTTAGTACTTTATGTAAACTTACTGTGTGAAAAATAAGTTACAAAAGTATATGTTGAAATGGAATACTTTCCTTTCGGGTACTTTAAACACACATTTTGTAACCACAAACACATTTACCTTTTTCTTAACTTCAGAACAATGTGCAAGTTTAGAAAATGTCAATTAGATACTTACTACAAACCCCTAACCTATTTAATTCATTAAAAAATATGTTAAAATATACTGCTTGGTTTAAGTTACAATAAAACAACTAATAATACTGTAAACATGACTATTTTAATATTTGATGCTTTTAGATGATAGTTGAACCTTAGAAACTCAGCAATGACCAGATTCAGAACCATTAATACAGTTACCCCTAAAAGTTGTAACACTGTGGGGTGCTTCAGTTGATCCTGTTTCTTCTAGCCCTAAGAATGTCCCCTAAACTTATCCCTTCATTAATGCCTGGATATTTGGTTGCATTAAGCCTTAGTTGCCAGGTTAATTCTTTGATCCCCAGCATTGTTTCCCAGTCTCCTCCTCTCAAGTCTTGTTTTACATTGTCCACTACAAAAAACTTTAATGCCATGTTTTTACAACTGAGAGAATGCTTATAAAACGCACTTGTCTCTTTCCTTGAACATCCTGTATTTTATTTGGATCTTTGTATAAAAAACATCTGTTCTTGTGCCATATCCTGTTTTTCATGCAGAAAAACATATTTCTAAACTTTAGTTTATAAGTGCTTACTTATAAGATTACTTATACGAGCAACTGCAGGGCTTTAGAATGAAAATAGAGTGCATACTTTGAGATTTAGAACAGTTCTAAGGGAAAAAGCGAAGAGCAGACTTTGTGGAGCCGGGAATACTTTAAACCCATTTAAGCGGTGCTGCCCGATGCTGTGCTATGTGCAAAATCGTGCAAAACCACGCAAATGTGGGTTTTAAAGCAGGAAAACTGAAAGAGATGGGAATTGACCCAAAACGGCCAATAAGCTACTTGTTTCAGGGCTGAGACCACTCATATATACCCCCCTAATGTTAGGCTGTGTCCACATGTGCCACCTGTCTGTGTTGTAGCAAGGCAGAACAGTGCAGCTGGGCAGGAACGAGAGTTAGAGAGTGTGGACCTGATGTTTGAATGCACCCCATAGATATATATTGAAAAAATATTTTGAGATTTACTTGCTTACTTGCTTGGTGTGATGGATCTGCAGTATTCTTAAGACACTCAGTCTTGCTGGCTGGATTCTGCTAAAATTCAAAGTCTAGTTATATTTGCATTCACAGTCTGTTGCATACAGAAACTTGCAGAATATACACTGATGAGAGAATATACTTTGCAGCATCAACTTTAGAGAGCAGTAACAAATAACTTTTCATAATAAACCAAACGGAAACACGTTGCAGGCTTAAAGTACTGTTCCAACTTTACTTCTCATATAGTACAGATGATGTGAGAGATATAACATTTACCTTAGGACTTGTGTCCCTACCATACCTCTAACATAGCTGGATTTATACAGCTCTTTATATACACTTTTTAGTCATGCATAAACATATTTTTGAGGAAACACATTGTTCTGTATTCTATTTTAGAGAATTGCTTATCCTGTAGAAACAATACTAAGCTTCCTTGTTTAACAATGTCTTGTAAGAGACCAGCTTTTCTGACAGTGTGAATATCCTGTAACAGTGTCCTGATGTCCATGTAGAAAAACATATTTTTGAGAAAACACATTGTCAGAGATCAGCTTTTCTGACAGTGTGAACATCCTGTATTTTATTTGGATCTTTGTATAAAAAACATCTGTTCTTGTGCCATATCCTGTTTTTCATGCAGAAAAAACATATTTCTGAGAAAACACATTGTCACAGTGTCATTGTCCATTCTTTAAAAGCAGATTTTGTATTTTTGCTCTTGCATACATCCTGTTTCTGAGTCTGTAAGGGAAATATGTCCATTCAGCAGATTCCTTTTCCAAGCCATGGTCATTTAGTATGACTGCTGATCACATATTACTAAACTCTGTTTCTGCATTTAAGCAAGCCTTTTCTTTCAGCATATTTACAACATAATTAATTTCAGACTAATATTCATAAAATCTAACAATTCCCTCTGTTTTTAAACATACTCAAAACATTTTATATAGAAAACACAAGAAACAAACCTTTAGTTTGATACAACAAATCAAAATGCAATTTTACATGGTTAATACAATGATATTAAAGTATTACTACCAAAACTGAATGTATTTAACAACTTTTTCTTTTGCAGACCATTCTGTGAAAATATTTTTTATCAGTTATGAGCTGTGTCTGCTTTAATGTTATTTTTTTTTTAACTTGATCAATTTATTCTTTTGCAATCACAGAATTTAATTTATGACTTAGAACTGTTTCATTAACTCTTTGCAACTGTTGAATTAACTATAAGAGACAGTAACCATGTGCTACTGCAAGCATTTATACACTTCTGAAAATATACAGTTTCAATGTCATTTTAACCATAACATTGTGGTCATGTCTTTGAACTGCCCATTAACATCTTGGTAAAATACTGAACTGGGCTTAGATAATAAATATTTGAAAGCAATTATTTTACTGGGGTAAAACCAGTGATATTACAACTTGACAAATTACTTTTGAACTTATTACGATGTATCCTGTACAGTATGTATTTACACAGACTGTTTGCTATTTATGCATTTCAATTTACTAGGTATACTGGACCCATTTTTTATTTAAATATGGTTTTTCACACATATTTATTACTAGACATTAATCTCATTTGTACTGAAATTTTCTGCTTTGTACATACAAAGACTATCATTTGTGCTGAATTCTTCTGCATTTGTACATACAAAGACTATAAAATACATTTAGTCTAATCTTACAAATTTAATAACATTAATATTAAGCAAAATCTTTTAAATGTTTGTCTCTTTAGAAATATCTAGTGGAACTGATACCAAATTCATATGTCCTGTTATTTTAAACTACATACTCAGCAATTAGAAACATTGATGCTTTTTTATACCAACATTGTTTTGCCAAAAACATATTAAAAATAGTGACCATTCTTGCTATTAGAAACATTTATGCATTTTGCATATCTTTATTCTGTCTTGTATAGCTTTATCAATTTTAAATCATCTCTTGTTTTTTTAAACTATCTCTTGTATAGCTTTACAGTTTAACAGGTTGTAAATACAATTTAATACTAAACAATACAATAATAACCATTATGATAGCTATTAACATATCTTATCCTGTCAGGTTTAATCCAGTTTACCAGTATTTCTAATACACTAATACCTGTTTTTCCCTCTCCCTAAAAGAGTATTGTCAAGAATGAATGAGACATTTTTTTTTTCCTGTAGCTTTATTTTAGACCCTTATTATTTATTTTATTGTAGCTTTATTTCAGACCCTTGTTGTTTATTTTTTCTGTAGCTTTATTTCAGACCCTTGTTGTTTATTGTTTCTGTAGCTTTATTTCAGACCCTTGTTGTTTATTTTTTCTGTAGCTTTATTTCAGACCCTTGTTGTTTATTTTTTCTGTAGCTTTATTTCAGACCCTTGTGTAGTATTGCTTATACAGTCAGTGTAAAACTGAGAAAGTGCCCCTCCCCCTGTAGTACTTCAGCACTGTTTTCCTGCCCTATGCTGTAAGAATAGAATGTATGTCAGCCTAACACTATGGTTATACATTTATTTTATTAAATTATGAACTTTTGTCTGATTTGATAATTTTTTATAAAGCTTTTGCTGTTTACTACCACTAGTAGGCATTTACATTCTCCTGCACAATTGATTTGAACTGTATATATACTATAGCCCATTTGCTGGCTGTACTTGATACAACTGAGGTTTTTTTTCTTTTTTGTCCTTTTAACATTTACTTGCAAACAGATAAGTGACATCTATGCACAATTGTGGCATTTTATGACAATTACTAAATAGTGTTGCTTGTAAACATTTTAACAATTATGTTTTAATAACAATGATGCTTTAGAAAAACTCAAGCTACTTGCCTGGCAATCAGTCTTGTTGTTTATCTTATCTTACCAGCATTTCCTGTAACTATTCATTCAGTCTAGGAAGGTCTGAGCTCACATTTCATACTCTGTAAACTATAGTTAATTCTTTTAGCATTTTTCCTTTAATGTGATTGTGATTTGCATAACTATGCATTTATACAACATAAATAGACATCATTTTACAATTACCTTACATGGATTTCAGTATTTTTTTTTAATGTATTTAACTATTTAACTGTCCTGTCATTAATTTTACAAAAACTGTTTGAATAATACCATCTGTGATTTTCTTTTTAAAATTCAGAACTTTAACTGTTTGGTGTTACTATATAATTATAAACAAATTGTAAAAAACAAAATAGATATTAGTTTAACCAACACATTTATATTTATATTATTTATATTTGCTAATGTCTGCCTGTTATTCTTGTGTATTGTAACAGATGTACTCTAGATGAAAAGAACACACATGCATGTCTGTCTTGTATATGTATATCTTTATAAAAGCATGTCATGTCTTGTGACTTTAAATTTTTACTCATCTATTTTTATTTAATTTTATACACTAGAACAGTTTTGTTTACCTTTTGACTATGCTAACGAATGGCATTCATATGCTTTACTTTACTGTAGTACTGATAGATGTCTTGCTTTAACTGAATGAAAGTAAAACATTTAAGAATGATTTGTCCAGACATCAGATCCTACCATCCTACCATGTATGTTTAACCATTTTCAAAACATAAACATATTATAAAATATATTTCTTTTGCACAGATTAACTGTGTATGCAGGAAGTTCCCAGTCTCTGTCAGTTCAGCTAATTTATTTCCTTTATCCTGCAACTGCTGTTGAATTTCCTGGAATGTTGTATGGTCTTTCTGACATTCTTTAGTAAGCTGTTCTGCTGAATTTGAAACTCCTATGCACTTTTGAAAAGATGTATGTATAACTTGTCTAAGCTTCCTGAACTCATTGTGTCTGTCTTTTAGAAGTTTACTACATTCCTTTGTAACAAAATGTACTAGGGGTTCTATCAGTAAATGATTTGACTCACATGTGGTGACAGGACATAACTGTTCAACATCAGAATGTAATTCTTTATCATGAACAGATCTGTCTTTACAGTCTATTTTTTAGCAATATGATGCAATACTTTTTTGTGGCATAATACACAAAATGCAGTTTTTGTTGAAGCACACAATAAACATTTGTCATATTTCACATGGTTTTCGTTGAGATACCAGTCAAATATTGTAATACATTTGCATAATGCCTTACTATCAACCTGCCCTAATACGGTTTTACATTTACTAATGTGCTGTGTATACCAACATAGCAATTTTTTACATTTGCTTAAATTATGCATGAAAATATCCATACTGTCTAATCTAATATCCAAGACTGTTTAATATCCAAAACTGTCGAATAGCAACCATACTAAAAAATGTGACGTAGAAAAAAGTCTTACCAGTGAGCAAGAAAACAGGTGATCAGGCTGTTGTTGCAGATGGCTGGAAATTTTTCAAAGTCACTTGAGAAGCTGGGAAAGCACAACAGGCAGTGAACTATTGGGCTAGTGGATATCACCCTTTTCTTTAGTGAATTTATGGCACTGCGAATTTCTTGAACTAGTCTCACTCTGGATTGTAGACGTCTAAAAAACTTTACTACTACAAGCTGCATAAACTGGAATACTTCTGTTTAAGATTTACACATACGTACAAATGTTAGTTACTGCAATTTGACTGAAGCGACCCTCTGCAGGGCTTACCATCACTCCTCCTGTGTTTGAATGCAGATTGTAGGTTCAAATGCAGGCTAGCTTGCCAAAAATTACATGGAGCTAGTCACTCAGCTGCCTCGCCATTGAAAAAATATTTTGAGCTCTCTCTGCTTACTGCTTGTTGCTTCTTGCTGTGGGATGGATCTGCAGTGTTCTTAAGACACTCAGTCTTGCTGGCTGGATTCTGCTAAAATTCAAAGTCTAGTTATATTTGCATTCACAGTCTGTTGCATACAGAAACTTGCAGAATATACACTGATGAGAGAATATACTTTGCAGCATCAACTTTAGAGAGCAGTAACAAATAACTTTTTATAATAAACCAAACGGAAACACGTTGCAGGCTTAAAGTACTGTTCCAACTTTACTTCTCATATAGTACAGATGATGTGAGAGATATAACATTTACCTTAGGACTTGTGTCCCTACCATACCTCTAACATAGCTGGATTTATACAGCTCTTTATATACACTTTTTAGTCATGCATAAACATATTTTTGAGGAAACACATTGTTCTGTATTCTATTTTAGATAATTGCTTATCCTGTAGAAACAATACTAAGCTTCCTTGTTTAACAATGTCTTTTAAGAGACCAGCTTTTCTGACAGTGTGAATATCCTGTAACAGTGTCCTGATGTCCATATAGAAAAACATATTTTTGAGAAAACACATTGTCAGAGATCAGCTTTTCTGACAGTGTGAACATCCTGTATTTTATTTGGATCTTTGTATAAAAAACATCTGTTCTTGTGCCATATCCTGTTTTTCATGCAGAAAAACATATTTCTGAGAAAAGACATTGTCCCAGTGTCATTGTCCATTCTTTAAAAGCAGATTTTGTATTTTTGCTCTTGCATACATCCTGTTTCTGAGTCTGTAAGGGAAATATGTCCATTCAGCAGATTCCTTTTCCAAGCCATGGTCATTTAGTATGACTGCTGATCACATATTACTAAACTCTGTTTCTGCATTTAAGCAAGCCTTTTCTTTCAGCATATTTACAACATAATTAATTTCAGACTAATATTCATAAAATCTAACATATATATATATATATATATATATATATATATATATATATACATACATGTATGTCTACATATATACAAACACACACAAACACATTTTTATATAAATACATGTTCCCTACTTTTGAATGACAGTGCTGCACGATATGTGTGAGAGAACGTCACCTATATCAACACACACACATCACACACACACACACACACACACACACACACACACACACACACACACACACACACACACACACATATATATATATATATATATATATATATATATATATATATATATATATACAGCAGTAAGTGGGTGCAAAATGGATAGTTATGTCTGGTGTGAACTCCATGTTGGGAACACATTGCCCTTGTTTGTGAAGGCGGGATTGGTATTTTGGGGAAGGATAGTAGGTATATTTGGGGAGGTACGAAATACACACCAAACAGCCAATATTCCACCAGTAACTTTTTTATTGCATCAGCGATCTGGTACCTCGGCTATTTGCCTTCAAGGATCACATTTTAGTCCACCATAACAATATGTTTTTATATCATTTGATTAGAAGCAATTAAGCAATTAAACAATTACAATTTCATCTCAATAAAGGAATGAGACTTGTTTAAAGTGACCTTGCAACAAAATATTATGTCTTCATTTAAAATATGCTATGTATATAAATACAAAAATATAAATACATCTACACATTAATCCATATTCTATCTTTTTGTACTCATACAAATTAATATATATATATATATATATATATATATATATATATATATATATATATATATATATATATGTGTGTGTATGTATATATAATATAAATAGTGTGGATAAATATTATTATTTTATATTATTTTATTTTAATAATAATAATGATGCTAATGGTAATCATAATAATTTATTTATTTTACATTTGTTGACCGGGCTAGTCTAACTGGATACATGTCCATTTTCAGTAGAGGCCCGGGGAGAAAAGCTCCAGACAAACATTAAAAAACATTAAAAGATTAATAGAGGATTTACAGAAACAAATATAAACAGTAGTAATTGTAACATAAAAACATTTAAACCAAATAAAAATATAGAAAAAACTGATTAAATTTTTTTTTTCTTTTAACAGAGGATGAACTACTCTTAGTAAATGTAGCATAATGAAAATCGTTTAAGGGTAGTCTACTAAAAAAGGTATAATATACTTGCAAACATTGCAATTATATGCAAACCTTAGTATAAAGGAGCATTATAGAAAGGTTGAAAAGGAAGTAGGTTGAAGAAAGAAAAAGTTAGAAAGCAAGAAAAGGACAGCGGTTATATACATAAGAGGGGTAAAAGGGTGAAAGTGGACCCAAGGAAGTAGGAAGATAGAAGTGAAAGAGGAAGCAATTTAGTCAGGGTTTGTGCAGGGGCACAACCAGTGTGATATTAGGTGAAGTTTGAGTCTTAGTTTAAAGAGAGAAAGAGATGATAGTAGAGTTAGGTCTGTAGGTAGAAGGTTCCAATGTTTGCCAACAGTGTTTGAGAAAATGCTATCACCTGACAAGTTATTAGACTTAGTAGTACAAACAAGTAATCTACTTGAGGAGCATAGTGAAGTTAGATTAGTATATGGGGTGATTAGGTTAGCAAGAATAGGAGTATTTTTAGGTTGATAAAAGATTTTGTGAGCAATGATGAGTTGGGAAAATGTTAGCAAGCCAGGTAATTCAAGCCAGTTGAGCTGCTTAAGATTAAGACAATGGTGTGTCTTGTATGGATTGCTGGTAGCAAACCTGGCAATATTGTTATAGGCGTGAGAAATCTTTTGGAGGTTAGTTCTTTTTAGATTAGTATAAATTGATGAAGTATAGAGAAGTGTAGAGATTAAGTGAGAGTGGGCAATGGTGATTCTGGCCTGAGGAGTAAGGAAAGGTTTGATTCTGTATAAGGAACCAATTTTTCTGTTCACTGCTTGTATGGTGTTGTTAATGTGTATATCATAGGTGAGGTTGTTGTCGATTGTGACTCCTAGAAGTTTGGTAGATTGTTCAGGCGTTATCAGGGTGCCTTTGCTAGATACATTAGAGAGATCAATAGGAGAGGACCTACTGGTAGGTGGAAATAGTAGAAGTTTAGTTTTTTGGCATTCAAAAGAAGGCAACGTTTTAGGAACCATTTTTCAACCATGTTAAATACTTTTTGGGTTATGTAGTGGAGGTCTGAGGTGGAGTTAGCAGAGCATATAAGTGTGGAATCATCGGCATATTGAATACAGGTGGCTTCTGGGACTGCTATGTGAAGGTTGTTGATAAATAGTGAAAAAAGAAGGGGTCCCAGAATTGAGCCCTGGGGGACTCCTATGGAGACTGGTAGGAGGGATGATAGTTTATTTTGCCAGAGAACTGCTTGTTGCCTATTGTTAAGGTAAGATTTGAACCATTGAATAGCTGGGGGATCGAGAGCAAGAAGTTCAAGGGTATTTATAAGTAGGGGATGGTTGACCATATCAAAAGCCTTTGACAGGTCGATGAAAAGAGCAGAAGAGAGGGTGTTGTTATTACGGTTTTTATTGATGGTATCAGTGAAGGATAGAAGGGCAGTGGTGGTGCTGTGAAATGGCCTAAAGCCATGTTGGCAAGTAGCCAAAATATTGTGTTTCATTAAGTGGTTAAGTAACTGATGGTGAATACATTTTTCCATGACTTTAGCTAAGGGTGAAAGAAGAGCTATTGGTCTGTAGTTAGAATAGTCAGTGGATTTACCACCTTTATGAAGTGGGATGATATGGGAGACCTTCATTAATGGTTCTATTTAGTAGGATGGATATGGGAAAGGCAATGGATTTTGCTGCTATTTGCAGATACTCAGCAGGTAATTGGTCTGCTGAGGGGGTAGAAGGCTTAAGCTTTAGGAGGATTTTGTAGATAGAGTTAGTAGAGATAGGGTGAAATGTGAAAGTTGGTAGAGGTATAGAACTATGGGAAGGTTGCCTCATATTCTCAGTAGAAAGCTGGCTTGCTAAGGACTGGATGGTCTCTGTAAAGTAGGTGTTAAAATTATTCGCAGTTTGGAGTGGGGTGTTTTGGTCAGCATCATGAGGAGATGGTGTACTACAGTGACCAGGTTTAAGGAGACTATTGATGCTTGACCAAAATTTCTGAGGTTGCTTTTGGTGCGTTTGTTGAAGCTTGCTATAGTAGTTCTTTTTGTCAGATAGTATAGCCTTTTTTGTCATATTTCTAAATTGTCTAAAGATTTGTCTATCAGGGGAGGTTCTGTTAGTTCTCCAATTATGCCAAGCTTTATTTCTTTGTAGTATTTTATTCTTAGTCTCAAGTGTTAGCCATGGGGCTGGTTTGAATTTTACTCTAATAGATCGTAAGGGTGCATGCTTATCTAGGATAGCAAGAAATTGAGAGTTAAAATATGTGACAGCTTCATCGAGTGGATGGGTTTTAACAGGTTTCCAATCACAAGCTCTAAGATCATTTTGGAAGAGTTCAGGGTTGAAGTGTTTCTTAGACCGAATTGTTCTATAGGTTGGGGTGATGAAGATATAATTTTTTTGTCTTATTATGTAGGTAAGCATATGATCACTAAGATCGTCTGGTAAGGTACCTACCTTGTAAGTACTTGGGTCTTTATTTGTGAGTATCCAGTCTAAGGTACTCTCTTTTTTTGTAGGTTTATTGATTATGGTCGTTAGGTTGATTGTTTGAGTAAAACCATGGAGATTAATGTGAGTGGAGGGGTTAATGGTATTAATGGTTTTCCAGTCATTATTAAAGTCACCTAGTACTATTGTTTCCTGTGGGTAAGTTGTAGACAGCCAACCAAGAATTTCTTCAATAATTATGTTGTTATTACCAGGGGGTAAGTAGAGACAAATTATATAGAGGGATTTTTTAGGGTTAATCTGCACTTTAGAGATAAGGATTTCAGCTTTATTTTGCAAGGGTGGGATGTCATTAATAGAGGAGATCTGTAATCCATTTTTGTAAAGGAGTGCAACTCCTCCTCCCTTACGCTTTAGGCGGTCCTGCCTCAGAATGTTGTAGCCAGGAGGAATTATTTCATTATCCTTGATTCCTGGCTTTAACCATGTTTCTGTGAGGCAGAAAATGTCAATTGAGTGAGTTTCAAGTAGAGCATGAATGTGGGCAATTTTGTTATTTATACTGCGAGTATTTAGGTGTGCTATTAGTAGGGAGTTGGTAAGTTTATTTAGACTAGTGGGATTTAGGTCAGATGTGCAGTGGTTATTTAGTGAAGCTGCTATGGTAGGGCCTGGATTAGGGTGTATGTCCCCATCCTTTAAAAGATGCTTTATGGATGAGGATATGGGGTTATGTGAGAAGTTTATGAGAAGTTTCCATTTCTTTGTGTTCAGGTTCAGAAGCTTTATATGGATACATCGATGGTATTGTGGTGACAAATAACAAACCCAATTCCTGATTTAGGCCATAAGGTTTTAGAGTATTAAATTTTAATATAAATCTAGTTTCCAATTCTAATAATTTACACACAATATTATCTCCCCTTTGAATGAATGGTCTCCCTAAAACACTGAATCTTAAAGTGTTAGAGCAGCCCCCATGTTTGTCAATGAAATGTTTAGCTACTGGACTAGATTCATTAGAATTTCTTATATCTTTTAGATGTTCCAGTTTTCATATTCTTACCATCCTCTTGGTCTGTCCTATGTACCAAATATTGATACAGGAACATCCCAATATATATACAACGCTAGTTGATTTACAATTAAAGTAATGCTTAGGAATGTGATTTACCTTATTTATAGATTTTACATCAATAACTTTATTACATATACTACAAGAGCCACAAGCAAAGGTACCTACCTTAGCAGAAATAGGTTTTTCCAAATATAACAAATTATTATTTAATATTTCCTTGAGATTCTTTCCCCTCTTATATGAAAAAGTTATGAATTTGGGAAATAAGTGACCTATAGATTCATCATCACATATTAAATACCAAAATCTCTTAAGCAATGATGTAAGTTTGTTAGAAAAATTTGTAAATTTAGTTACAAAAGATATATTCTCAGCATCCTTGGTAATTTCATTAGTTCTCAAGGGCTTTATAGTATTAGTTCCTGAGATTGATCCCATGGAATTTATGCCCCTAATATTATCCCAGCATTTTAATAATTCATTTCGATTATATCCTCTGTCCAACAATCTTAAAAATACTTTATTAAGTTCATTTTCCACTTCAATATCTCTACTAGTGTGATCATAGATTCTTTTGAACTCCCCATATGGTAATGCTTTCAATAAATATGGGGGGTGCATACTGGTTGCGTGCAAAAACATATTTACTGATGTGTGCTTTCTAAAGGGTCTAAATTCTATTTTACCTTCTCTCTCAAATAGAGTCACATCAAGAAAATCAATCTTATTTCTATTAACCTCATAAGAAAAGGTAAGATTTTGTTCATTATTGTTCAAAACTTCAAAAAAATCAAAAAATGCAAGTATATCCCCTTTACAAATAAAAATCAAATCATCAATAAAACGTTTGTACAAAACCACATTATTTTTAAAAAAATCAGTTGGATAAATGAACTTTTTTTCAAAAAAATCCATGTAAATCACAGCATAGGATGGTGCATAAGCTGCACCCATTGCAGCACCCCTCACTTGCAAGAAATATTCTTTGTTAAACAGAAAGTAACCATGGGTTAAATAAAATTCTAATAAACTAATCAAAAAGCTGGTTCTGGGCCCCTCACCGAACATACTCAATATGGATTCAAGTCCCCATTTAGTCTCAATATTGGTGTATAGGGACTTTACATCAATGGTGACCCAATAATATTCATTATTCCATGGAATTTTTACAACCTCATTAATCAAATCTTGTGTGTTAGAAATGTGAGCAACTACTTTATTCAAATAAGCCTTAAGCTGAAAATCCAAAAAAATATTTACATTTTCCAAAAATGAACCTACCCCTGAGACTATAGGTCTCCCTGGGGGTTCCATTAGATTCTTATGGATTTTAGGTAAGGCATACAAAATAGGTGTGGTAGGATTTTTTATATACATTTTATTAATATCAGCTTGTGTAAAAAATCCTAAACGTTCACCTTTTTCCAACAAACATAATAGTTCATCATTGTAAAGTCTAATAGGGTCACTTTCTAGCTTTAGATATTCATCTTGGTTAGACACTAATGTATTAACCATTTTGCAGTAATCATTTTTATCCATAACAACCCAGTTGCCACCTTTATCAGCACATTTGAAAATATAGTCTTTTTTTAGCATTTTTAACTGTTTTAAAGCTAACCATTCTTCTTTATTTAAATTAAACTGCTTTTTTTCTTTGACAAAATCCATATAAGAGATCTCAATTTCCCTGAAAAGAACCTTCTGAAAAGTAGCAATGGCAGGCACAGATATGTAAGGTGTAAATCTATTTTCAATATTTTTAAATTTAGGCATTGCTAATTTGCCATATCCAGTTAAAAAAAACAGTATCTAAATTACTTTGTATGTCATTTGATGCATCAATGTCACAATTCAAATCATCACCTTCATAGTTATAAATAGATAGATTCATCAGACTCTCATCAAGTTCAGAATTATTACATTGCTAAATAGAGTTTTCGTTCAAACCATTAATTAACATAGTTTGCTCTGAAATTTTGTGAAAATGAACTCTAAGTAGCAGTTTCCTGATAAAAGCCTTAAACTCTAAATAAATATCAGCTAAAGAAGGGAATACTGTAGGAACAAATTTGCTTCCCTTGTATAACACTTTGAACATATCATTGTTTAAATTTAAACAAGACAAATTAATGCAATTAAACATTTGCGCATCATAGTTCACAGGGTTAGATAAAGTTACATCATTAAGCAAACCTTCATTTAAATCAATCACGTCCCTTTCTTCCGTTTCTTCCACTACCATTTCTCCCCTTGTCTGCATTATTGCTTTGAAAGTCAGTGTTCGTGGAAGTTGTGTTCAAAATTCCATCAGCTGTTTCCCTATCAGGAGCACGACCGTTGTTCACAG
Organism: Protopterus annectens; assembly: GCF_019279795.1. Lineage (NCBI taxonomy): Eukaryota > Metazoa > Chordata > Ceratodontiformes > Protopteridae > Protopterus > Protopterus annectens. The sequence goes on from NC_056735.1 coordinate 1,022,760,506, forward strand.
TTTTGGCAAAAGACACATTTCTACTGGTGTTTCGTTCAGTAGAAGAAGCGGTGTGAACTCCATGTTGGGAACACATTGCCCTTGTTTGTGAAGGCGGGATTGGTATTTTGGGGAAGGATAGTAGGTATATTTGGGGAGGTAGGTTGGGTTGGAAGACAGACAAGACAGCATACAGGGGCGGTATATGACACATGTGGTGGGTAAACACCTTGGATGGGGAGTGTTGTCTGGAATGTGGAAGAGCATGAGCCCCCATATGAAAACAATGGGACCTAGGTCCCTACCCATGGACAGTCACAACAGCATCTTCACAGCCCTGAAAGTGCCTGGGCTGGGGGCTGTGCAGGAGGCACATGCAAACCCTGTGAATGTGTACTGAGGACATCAAGATGCTTTAGCACACTGCCTAAGTCTCTGTGGAGCTTCCTATGCACCAGACCCTGTACCTGACTTCGGGTGAAAGGATCTTGTCTGTGTGTGCTCCTGGGGGGGGGACTATCCCCTGAGGTTGTTCCACCTGAAAGTAGTGCAGGACCAGTAGATGATGAGGTCCCAGGGTGGGACCCAGATGTGACGTGGATTGGTATCATGGCCATATGAAGTGGGAGAGGTGGTTCTGCTGGCAACTGTCTTCCCAAACATGCTGTTGTGTCACTGTTATAGAACATATGTTGGTAGTAATAGTCCACACATTCCAGGATTATGTCTAACAGTATGCATAGATATCCCCATTAACACAAAACAACAGATGTGCAGCAGTCACATAGCAAACAGAACATATGCATATATGGAACCATAGTGGCCCTTACAATGGCATGCTGGTAGCATTGTTCATAACAGGCGATCAATGATAGTGTTTCAACATGGAAAATGACTACAAGCACATTGCAGAAATTGTTGTACAATATGATATATGTCCCAAGGGTAGGTGTTCTGCAGACATACCTATTGAGTAGTGTGATCAGATTGTTGTTGCAGATATGGTGGGGGGGAGACAGAGATGTGTATTCACAACTATTATATCCTTGTAGTATGAGGTCCTCAGACCTGTTTCCCTCTTTATATCTTTCAGGTAAAATGTCCAGGGAGAGACTTCCGATGTACACAGCGCAGGTGAATGATGTCATCATCACATACCTAGTGTAGCACTACCACACCCTGTTCGGGCATACAGCCCATGATCTGAAGGAGAGCATTGCCCTGTGGAACAATCTTGTCCACAGGACAAATGATGTTGGCCTGCATAATGCAGTTATGAGCAGGTCCGACATCGATGCACTGATCTACTCCACCATGCACATTGGTGTGCTGCTGTGGTTAGGGGTGACCAGTTTGCAACACGGGGGTCATGCCATCCATACCCCCCGACACATGTTAAAAAGCTCCTCACCAGCCTCAGGGCATCTGCCCACCTGCAAACACATGACCCGACGGAGAGCATAGTGGGGGTGGGTGCTACCCACACAATGGCTGAGGAGCATGCAGGTAAGGCCACAGGGCATATCAACAGACCACTGTTGCATATCCATCTGTATCTGTAGAGTTTAATCATGCATATGTGAGATGAAATATATATATATATATATATATATATATATATATATATGTATACATATATATATATATATATATATATATATATATATATATATATATATATATATATAAAATCTGTTGCTGTGTTGTAGTAATAGACAGATGTGCATAATCTGAAGTATTGTGGGTTTGTACTGTTGCTGTACTGTAATGTCACAGGTGTGGCTACTGACATCACATCTCCCACACAATTTTGTAGGTCCCTCTCGTATACCTCCAGGGCAGCAGCCTGTAGCTGGTGAGTATGGTGTTTGTTCAGGTTTGCCGATACACGATCATATTATGGCCATGGTATATTCCACGCACACATTTAACACTCCTACCCATAATGCATGCTGTACATGTTCATGTATTGTTGCTGTTAACTGCACTGCATCACTGTGGTCACCATGGTGATGTATCTAAAGGGCATGTAAGAGTCAAGCAATATAACTGACAACCTGTCATTGTAAGATGTGTGCACAGAGATGAACATAATGGTGGGACAAATGGCCTACAGTAGGGACATGTTTCAAATATCACCCTTATACAGTGCTACAACAGTGTATATACCACTATTACAAGGGCAACTGTTACAGATCTACACTACGGCATATCACAATACTGCATTCCATAACCCTTACAACCTGCAATGTGGTCCTAACAAAGAATATGTAATATGGAATCCTGTGTTAGGACAGCAAGTATGGGAAATACATACCTTCACAAACACTGGAAGCATATATGTGCATACACTCCAGATAACATATTGTGGAAGCAGCTTTTGAGGTACTGACAGCATGCACTCTTCATGAGTATGGACCTTCCAGCAAGTACATGTCCTCAATGTCACACCAAAAAAACTGTCTGCTGTCCAAGACGTTTGGCCATCAAATGTGCCCACTTATCTGCAACAGAGGCAGCCATGGCTTGCACACATCTTACAAGCCATGGAATGGATCCCATACCCAACAGGTAGCACCCAGGAGTTGGACATGTAGCCTTACCTTACCATTGCATATACCATGGCAAACAGGGAGACAGTCATGTATGAGGCGAGGATGTATGTGACAGGATTAATGTAGAAAATAAACAGAGGGCCATCCATGACAGATGATGACACATGTTGCATACTGGTCCCACAGGCTGCGTAGTTGCATTTCACAGCACTGAGGAAGTTGTAGGAATGTCTAATAAGTACTGGCTGTTAAGTACCCATGTCGGCAATTGTCTGGACTCTACATAAGTGTGGCCCATGAGTTAGGGTAATCAGGTGGGATAATTGTACCACAGGAAACATCAGCCAGGCCTCCCTACAGGTAGCATATGCATAACAGAAAAGGTCCCCCAAAGGCATGCATTGCAATGTGTACTGGTGTACCAAGACCACGTTGGAAACCTATAGACAGTATCAATTAAGATACATGTGGTGCACAATCAACACCTCACCCCACCTCAGCCCCACCAACCCCATCTGTACCTTGCTGGAGCCAGTCTACACCTGTATGGTTGCCATTTATTAGAAAGGAATAGGCTGGTACACATGGTGTTCAGAGTTTGGAACACTGCAAAATGACACACATGTGTATGCCATAGTTGTCAAGCATCTGCAAAAATGCTGAGGATGGGGAGGGGGTGTCATTCTGAAACACAACAGTGCACTGAAGCAGAAGTCCAAAGCTCACTAAGAATGGCTGTGTCTGCACACAGTCAAAGTCATGAATCGTGGCAAATATAACCCTGACTCCACAGCAATAGTGATGGCACTGTGTGACCTCCAAGGGCTGTGCACATGAGTTGACCTTGCAATCATGCAGAGTTGGGAGACATTTGTAGGGCAGAGTGACCAAATACTGGCAAATGCAGATGTCCCATGCTAGTATACCCCTTCCAGGAATAGTAACTGCTGTAGTACACATAACAGTAGGTGCAACAAACCATCATGATAAGGGTGTGCACACATATGCACCCACAAATTATATGCATCTCAAATAGGCATCTGCACAACTAACACATTTGTTTGATACTGCATTTGATTGCACAGTGCATATGTCACATATCACATTCATGTAATGTTAACATATGCAGTAATGTGGTCCCATGGCATGTCAGGGAAGAGGGTGCCATATCAATAAGGTTATGTACACTCCCCATAGCCATGGTATGGTTTGAAGCTTGTCAGTGTAATTGTATTTTATTGGCCATACATACACTGCTGATGATATCTGTAAATCAGACATTAAGCATTCACAAATGACATCTGTCCACATATCATCCCAGGTATGTGTCAAACAAACACATAGGGGCTGTGAGCAGCAGAGCAAACATAACTGACACACATATACACATTCAGCAATGGTATGCACACCTGTGAGGTATGGCGCACAGTACATGCCAAGGCGCCGGACAGGTGCACAGCAATACTGTGTACATGAGTGCAGTGTGTTCCAGAGGAAGGGGCATCACCTGCTAACACAACCCATGCATCACAGAGATGTATAATGTTGTTAGCAGGGATTGACTACAGCTGCACTGCATGTTGTTGAGTGCCATATGTCATGCATGTTAACAGATGGGTAATGAGAGGTCTGTGTCTAATATCTTTGTGCAACCTCACCTGTAAGTGTGTGTGTGTGTGTGGGGGGTTAATTTGTCTGTAAGTGCAATATGGTGGAGTGGAGGGGGGTTGATGCATGTAGAATGTGTGTGTGTGTGTGTGTGTGTGTGTGTGTGTGTGTGTGTGTGTGTGTGTGTGTGTGTGTGTGTGTGTGTATGTATGTGTTTGTTTGCGTGTGTGTTCATGTTTGCACATGTGTGAGTGTGGGGTTGTTCATACCTCTCAACTTCCCTTAGAAATTGTGCAATACATGGACATGGACAGACACATTAGACACCAGGACTACTTTTTGACATGCAATCTCAGGACAGCTGATAGTATAATAAAGTCTGCAGCATAAAAGATGCATTGGGTGGAAAACTAGACATCAGGGATACTGTTTAAAGTGCAATCAGCAGAAAGGTGAAAGAATACCCACATATGTAGCACTAAAGATGCATTTGGGGGATTACTAGACAATACTAGAGAGTGTTTCCAAATATTACTGTAGTCCACATAAAAAGTTAATAGAGCAACAAATCTTACATCTACTGATCAATAGTCAAGTATGACATGCCAGTGCGTGACATTATTGAGTGACTGCAGTAGCCCATAACATATGGGGGCCATGCTCAAGACATCTGGACAAAACTAAGTTGAACACTGGATAACATCAGGGAGTCTTTGGACATAGGCCAGCAACACCAACAGCTAGAGGTTGATGTGGAAGTGCCATAACACAGAGCCACTCCCGTAGTGGCAATACCAGCCCCAGCACTGCAGGGGGAGAGTGCTGTCCAGACCACACCACAGCAGACCACGTGCATTAGATCCTGGCCAATCCCAAGAGGGACCCAGATGCAGGGGACATATGTCATCATCAGGGCAGAGTACCATATCATGGCTTGTAACTGGTGGTGACCGTGGAACCCCTGGCAGGCACAGTTCTCGTGTCCATGGCCAGAGTAGGTACTGTCTGCAGTTGTCCAACAAACACCTGTATAGGGCAGCCACATGGCAGAACTGTGTACATGCACACACACACACACACACACACACACACACACACACACACACACACACACACACACACACACACACACACACCACATCACCACAGCCAAATTAATAATTAAACCCCCTCACTCACACACATGGTGTCAAATGTTTGGCTCAGCCTAGGTCTCTGGCAAACCAACAACACACCCTGTGAATATGATGATACCTGTGCCACATCCCTGTCATCCATAACATTGATGCAGGGACAGGCTAATATGGTTCTGATGCAAAGGGTGATTGCACTATGGTGTACCAATGTAATGCTGTGTAACAAGTTGTCAGCAGTAATGTTTAATGCTTATATGTCAGAAGTGTATCTGTCCAGCCATGATGCATTATAGCTGTATTAACACTGAGTGATTGTGGTCTCCATAATGTATTCTGTTTGTGTTGTAGGTGTCTATGTGTCAGCAGGATGATGGTATGCTGTTGTATCCTACAAGGGGTATGGCACTGTGGTGGCACCTTGGCTGTGCCATATCCTGGGTGCAGGTGAACACATGTCACAGGTCTGTATAACAGTTACTGCATATGTCACATGGCTTATAGGTCTGGGGGTGGTGTATACAGGTGAGTGCATGGTGGCTGATGTCAGCAGCCCTTATACTGTGGACAATGGTAAGTGTACTGGGTGGTAAACACCATATGTTTGTGTATAACACACAGAGTGGCTTTGGTGTTGTTGCAATACACAGAGAATACTGTACACATGGATGTATGTACCTGTGCAAGGAACCCATTTTAACCTATGTAATTTCACCAAGACAGAATAGGCACAACAACACACTGGGAAATAAGCAGTCTGCTAGTTTAATGTCATTGATGATGGTGCTGGCAGGGTATATGTCCCCTTCCCCAATGTAGTGAAATCCTCAACTCAGTAAACATAGGTGTGCTGGTGTAGGTGGCACAGCCCTACCCTTTGAAGGGTGAGATGTGCTGTAGAACTGCAGATAGTGTGATAGACAACTACTTAACCTGTTAACATGAACTGTACAGTATTACAGCCAGCTAAGGGGGGGATACACTAACTAACTGCAATGATACCAACCCCAGTATCGCTGTACACCTATACAGTGGGGAAGAGGACATTTACACATCTACCACTAGTTGTGATGGAATGTATTTCCACAGGATGATACCTGTAAAATGTTTGCATATGCCAGACAGTTCTCGGAAGGATGACCTCCTGGGACATGTATGTTCTGTAAACGGAAGTAGATTCCTTCACATGCACACACATTCTTACTTGGCAACACTGGGACTAGAACCCCTACCTAGGTATGTAGTGCAACTGATGTGTGTGGCCTTAATTACACACACCACACAGCTTTTAGGATGAGGTGTGTTCCAGGTTACATGTTACATTTAGAACATCCCCAGGCCTGTACGTATGGTAATGTGGGATGCACTGGTTGTTTATGGACAATACATAGTGTGACATACTGTCATATACACACTGACAAACACATAACAGTCATACACACATCTGAGAGACCTGGGCTTATCAGTGCTAACTACCTTGTCAGTGTGCCCATTCTGTTACAGATAAGTTGCACACAGGACATGCATAACTGGGCTCGATAGTGTTATCAGTTACCTGTATGGTTGCTGGGGACAGTGGTCCCCATACAGTGGAACATGACACATGTACTTGGGGTACCATGGTGTAAAGACAGTATACCCAGCATCCACACCCCACAGTGGATATTGTATGCACTTAAACCCATGATAGCACTCTGACATACCCACCATCACCCATTGACCAGGACTGCAGTACAACCTCTTGTCTATCCCAAGAGTGCTACTACAGGGATATGTATGTAATGCACATGCCACAAGGATAGTAGGGTGATGCATTATCATGGCTCTCCTATGGTCAGCAACATCACTATCCCTAATACTGTGTGGGAAGGCTTATTGTATTAGGGGAATGTGGACTCAGAATGCTGTATCCTACAAATTTAAACACATGCACACATACACACACTTGCCAGAACTTAGAGGGTATCCCATGCCTATCAACCCATTTGTACAACAGTGTTGTGCTGGTACTGCAAGCCCCAGGTAGCCCTTAGGGAGAAGAGTGTAACAAGGTACATGTAATGTCTGGTACAGCAGCAACCACATGTAACTATGGCAATGGGGAGCGAGGTGGTTGAGAAGGGCCTCAAGGTATTCTCAACTACAGGTCTACAAACACACAGACACTGTTATTCTCAGTAATGCACACATACACATTTGTCAGTACTGGAGTCCATCAGTGCAGGTGTTCATAGGTGTGTACCAGGCTATTGTCCATGGAGAGATGGAAAATAGGGGATGTGTGTACAGTGGTATCATGCCAACTCCCATGTGCCAGCAGGCCATCTATCAACAGATACCACAGGGGTGATCCTCAGGGTGAGTGTTACATGCAACAGCCAATCATCTGGTTGCCTCTTGCAGAGGGCCAGTGAGGTGCTCCAGCTGACATGTATGCAACATGGTCAGTGTCTGTCTTGGAGACCTGCACCCAAGCATGTTGCTGACTGTGGTAGTGTAGTTGAGGTATCCATGGCATGTGGTGCATACAGGGTGTGGATTCCTAGCTGTGGCATTCATAACACAGCTGGGCAGATATGTCAGGGTCAGTCAAGAATAGATTGCCTGTAAGTGGCCAAGATGGATACCTGACATCTGCACATGGGTACAGAGGACAGACACA
>NC_056735.1:1022770942-1022895942 GCF_019279795.1 Protopterus annectens
CAGAACCAAGAACAATGTCATCTACCACAGTCTGTACACAGGCCAAGGTACATATTCACAATGCACACTCTGTCGACAATCACCATAAGTACACAGACCTCACTACTGTACACACTACAACAGAATGTCCAGGTTTTGTCCTCAAATATAAGCCCTACTATACATAACATGTCTAGCAGTCTGATATCTTACTGGCTTGTTATCAGGTATGATGTCAATAAATAATGGTGTACTGAACATATGTACCTCTTACTGCATGCCATATGTACAAAGTTGACAGAGTTGTGGCTGGAGGCACAAACACAGGGCCAATATTGACATGTTGCTGTGATAAACTCATAGATTTACTGGTGTAACAGGGTTTGTTGTGACATATGTCTTCTGAGGGATATGAATTCAGTAACTCTCATGGCTGCTACCATGTACTGACTGCAATCCTCAGACTATGCTACTGCATTTCTAAAGACAGGTCATCTGTGAGTAACACAACACATGTAAGACTCCAAACACTGGCCAGTCTGCAGATAGCCCTACAGGTGAGAGTTTCCTCAACCACATAACTCTGTCATGACAGGTATTACATCATGTAGACCAGCCATATCCACACAAACCCTGTTAAACCAACATTACTTCAAATGTAGAAGAGCAAGACTTACATTCTGTCCTCATGTCTGGAATATCTCCCTCCTGATTGTTGACCTGTCTCTACAGTGTATGTTATAAGAGGTATATCCCATTACCCTCCATGATACTGTTTGCCAAACACCGACATGAAGTCCTGCGCACAGTGAATGAAAAGGGCCAACACCCACATGATGTTCCTAGTTATAGGAGTGTGTTTCCATGCAATTGGCTATGGGAATGTTACCACAGCTGATCCACATGCATTCAGCTAGTGGGGGGACTGCAATTCATGCACAGGCCATCAGCTCATCATGAGCATCACTTACAAGACACAAGCTGCTGCCTAAGCAAAGCAGGTGTACTTTTCCACATCTGCCAGAGAGGGAGTGAGAGAGACAGACAGAGACAAAGCAAGAAAGGAAGTGGGTAGGAGAGTAAGAGCTAAGCATGTTTGTGTCACACACTTGCCAGTATGGGGTTTCAAATCCCTGCTTGACTATGTATTGCTATTACATTTTATGCAGTTATTGCATGTGCCACAGAGCTTACATGTTGGAGAACTGTCCAAAGGTATATTTCAAGGTGAGTGACACCAGCAACAGTGATAAAGGAGGGATATGATAGGTGTAGCCCATGTGCCTTTCCACAAAAGCAGGTGTCAAGGATGACACAACCACAATCTCTCAGGGACTCACACACATTATCACAGTTAGCAAGGTCAGGATTAGAATTCCTAACTAGTTTGCTACACTACAGTATTACACAGGCATCACATGCACCACAGTGGTTATCAGGACGATATATGGGCAAATGGTATGTCAAGGTGACTGACATCAGAAAGTATGCTTCAGTAGGGCAATGGGAGGTATAGTGAGTGTGAATGGCTTCCAAATCATTAATCTCCACACACACATGCACAGACACAGATTTGCCAGTACTGACATGCATGGGTTCATTGCTTCACAGGTGTGTAATGGTTGACTGTGCCAAAAAGCTGTACAAGGCTAGGCAAAGGGTATACTTTTGCATGAGGCCACATGACAATGGTCTGCAGTGTGGCTCAGGGGTGTAGTCCCTGGATTGGCCCACACAGGTGGGTATTGTATTCGCCATCCACTCATATGGGATGCTATTGTGGGTTGCCAGTGCTGTGCAATGCTTGCCATGTATGTGTTCGAAATTAAATAACATGGACTGTGTCTGCGATGTGCACATGTCCCACATGCATGATCTGTGACATGTGGAATTGTACCTTGTGTGCCCGGGGCATGTTGTGTAGACAGGTTGTTATCATCTCATGTGGCATTCCTGACATCATGTGGTGAGAACTGGCTATGGAACAGAAGTTGATCCTGCACCTACATTGACAGCATGGTACAGGTACTTTCTGGTGTTAGTAGCATCTGTCCATACAGGGCATGTGTATAAGGCATGGTATTTCCTTTGTGGGTTACATTTGCTGACGCTACAGTTGTTGCAGGCATCCAGTGAGGAACATAGCAAAGGAACACTGCCTATTGTAGGGATGGAACAGGGTACCATGTCCTCTGTAGTCGACTGCAATCACACCATGTTTACTATCTGTGGGCAATATGCAGGGAACTACCAACATAGTGGTTGTTGCCTAGCCAAGTGTGTTTGTGTATGAGACAAGTGTGGAGAGTGTTCTCTGAGTAATACAAGGTTTGCCTATATTGTTCCCCAATCCATATTGTCACATGTAGGGGTATTGATTGTCTACACCAGCCTCTCTGCTGTTTGACATCTGTTGTCCTTGTAAGGTGGACATTGTGACATATAATAGGGCCTCCGTATAGGAAATTTGCAAAACCCGCCCAACAATGAGCCATGTTATTACAAAATCACAGCCACCTCCCTAGAAAATGCTGATGACAAACACTTGATAGTGCAAAGATTAAAACTCCTATCTAGCTATGCATTGCTACTACATTGTACTTCATTTATCAGATGCGCCACAAAGCCTATAAGGATACTCCTTCCCCAGAGATGTATTTCAAGGTGAATGACATCAGCAGGCTTGACAAAGTAGGGCAATGGAAAGTGTAGTTACTGCGAATGTCCCCAAAAGCATTGATCCCTACACAGACAAACACACACAGTGTTTCACAGTGGCCATGTCTGGGATTAGAACTCCTACCTAACCAGTATATCATACTACAGCATTACGCAGTTATAGCATGTGCCATGGAGCTTATATGGCTACTTCTTCCCCAAAGGTGTATTTCAAGATGAATGATATCAGCAGGCTTGCCAAAGTAGGGCAATGGAAAGTGTAGTGACTGTGAATGGCCTCAAAAACAGTGATCATTACACAGGCAAACACACACACACACACACACACACACACACACACACACACACACACACACACATACACACACACACAGAGTCTCACACACACACACATACACACACACACACACACACACACACACAGAGTCTCACAGTAGCCATGCCTGGGATTAGAATTACTACTTAACTAGTACATCACGCTACAGCATTACGCAGTTATAGCATAAGCCACAGAGCTTATAGGGCTATGTCTTTCCCAAAGATGTATTTCAAGGTGAATGGCAGCAGGCTTGCCAATGTTGGGTAATGGAAAGTGTAGTGATTGTGAATGGTCACAAAATAATTGATCCCTGCATATACACAACCAAACACAGTCTCACAGTTGCCATGTCTGGGATTAGAACTCCAACTCCTACCTAACTAGTATATCACACTATAGCATTATGGAGTTAGAGCACATGCCACAGAGATTATAGGACTACTTCTTCCCCAAAGGTGTATTTCAAGGTGAATAACAGCAGGCTTGTCAATGTATGGTAATGGAAAGTGTAGTGATTGTGAATGGTCTCAAAATAATTGATCCCTGCATATACACAACCAAACACAGTCTCACAGTTGCCTTGTCTTGGATTAGAACTCCTGCCTAACTAGTACATCACACTACAGCATTACGCAATTACAGCATGTGCCATGGAGTTTATAGGACTACTTTTAACCCAAAAGTGTATTTCAAGGTGAATGGCATCAGCAGGCTTGCCAAAGTATGGCAATGGAAAGTGTAGTGACTGTGAATGGCCTCAAAAGCATTGATCCTTACACACACACACACACACACACACACACACACACACACACACACACACACACACACACACACACACACACACACACTCACACACTCACACACACACTCACACACTCACACACACACACACACACAGAATCTTACAGTTGCCATGTCTGGAGTTAGAACTCCTACCTAACTAGTACATCACACTATAGCATTACGCAGTTATAGCATGTGCCACAGAGCTTATAGGTTACTCTTTCCCAAAGGTGTATTTCAAGGTGAATGACATCAGCAGTCTTTCCAAAGTAGGGCAATGGAAAGTGTAGTGACTGTGAATGGCCTCAAAGGCATTCATCCCTACACAAACACACAGAGTCTCACAGTTACCATTTCTGGGATTAGAACTCCTATTTAACTAGTACATTACATTATAGTATTACACAGTTATAGCATGTGCCACAGAGCTTATAGGTCTACTCTTTCCCCAAAAGGTGTATTTCAAGGTGAATGACATTGGCAGGCTTGCCAAAGTAGGGTAATGTAAAGTGTAGTGACTGTGAATGGCCTGAAAGCATTGATCCCTACACACACACACACACACACACACACACACACACACACACACACACACACACACACAGAGTCTCACAGTTGCCATGTCTGGGATTAGAGCTCCTACCTAACTAGCGCATCACACTATAACATTATACAGTTGTGGCACATGCCAGAGAGCTTATAGGGCTGCTCTTTCCCCAAAGGTGTATTCCAAGGTGAATGACATCAGCAGGCTTGCCAAAGTAGGACAATGGGGAGTGCAGTGTGTGTGAATGGGCCATAAACCATTCAGCTGGTAGCAACCACACAACACTCAGTCACACACAGGTTTACATTTAACAGGAATGTGTATACAACTGCTAGATGAATAATGACTTGTACAATCATGTTACACAGTTATCACAAGTACCACAGCCACTATAGTGCCGAGGGATACCAGAAGCAAATGTCTACAGTGATTGACATTTGCACATCATTTGGTATTGGCCAATTGGATGTCTGCTGGGTGGGACAGAGCTCATGACGGGAAGGTCTTTGTCACTGTCTGTCTCTCTCTTCCACACATCTATGTATGTGTAAGTCTGGCCTATTATAGTGTGTTGTCCTTGGATATATGTGTGTATTCCTATCCAATATGTGTATGCAAAGCATAACTGGTGTGCAGTGTGGAGTATGTGCACAAACATCTGTGACTGACAGATATGTATAGTCCACTGTCGTTGCCAGAAATGGGCTTCATTTCTGTAAGTGTGAGAGCATGCCCAGTATGACCTTTCAGTATTGGGAGCATGACCAGTATGACCTTCAGTATTAAATGTGTGAATCCATTCCAGGCAGATTGTACTCCAGTGCAGGCTTTTATGTTTTACACCTACAGCTAGCAAACTGTTTCTGAAGGATATCTGTAGATCGGTTGACAATATGGGGTCACAATGGGCAAAGGATAGTGGGATACTGTAACTAGTTGTGTCTGTCCTGCTTCTGCTACATGCTTTTGGTGTTAGCAGAGATATTCAGACATATGTACTGTTTTGCACTGTGATGTTTTATGTCATCAACTACTGACAGGTAAACATATTTGCTTGCAGTAATTTCCTGAGGAACACAAGATGAATGAAGCTCTGCCCGGTATTGTGGTCTGCAGCCTACATATTCTTGCACAATCATGCCATTCTGGAGGGAGAGCTGCAGACACTTGCTGATGGGTCTATGTAAATGGTTCAGCACTTTGGTACTGTGGTGGCTGAGGATCTCGTGCTTGTACATCCATCAACTTGAAAGTATGGCCGTATCCTGCTGTGGCCATACCTCACAGCTGTACAGATTCACACAGATTACCCAGAGGCAAGGCTCATATTTCTGGTAATTACCCTTTCACATTGTGGTTTATGAGCAGGTTTATAGCCACCCATTCCTGTGTTTTCAGGCAGGGATAGTATGTGCACACATCTGAGTTTCAGACTTCACACACTCCATGGCGTCCATACTTCTACCCTCCCTCTGTTATTCTATCCTCTTCCGAACATTGTGAAAAATTATCTGATAAGTATCTCTATAGTTATCACTTCATCCCAGCAGTATTTAGAGCTTGGTTCACAGTTTATGCAGTAGGACATGGTGGACATGCTACTGGGATTTGTCAACATTGCCTTGCATTTGTGTTCTGTGGACTGTGTTATGTTGTTATTTGGGAATCCATGAGATAACATACATTGGCAGTATGGGTGAGACACAGGCCTTTGACAGAGGACCATAGGGCATTTGGTAGTGATGCAGGCCATATTTAGCAGGCCAATGCATTGTGTCACTCCTACAGTCCCAGGCTGCAAGCCACTATATTACCTGGGGTGACAGGGTAGGTGTGCAAGGTGTTAATGTCAATAGTTTCTGTCCTTATTGATCCATTGGTGTGGATGCTGGTAGGATGCTGATTACAGCTAGGGACACACCTGCATGGGACACCTCTTCAGCATGCTGCATTCTGTGGCTATTCCCATACAGAGGTGGGGGTCATATTGTACTCTTTCCCAATAGCAGGGATAAGACCTGTGAGGTACCTGTGGCTGATGGTGGGGTGAGCTGGGTGCATGTGTGCTATGGAAGCTACTTGCAGCTGACTCACGGATATACGTGAGACATTCTACTTATGCTGGCTTGTACAGGGATATCGGCAGTTTCTCAGTACTTCATACCTGTGCCTTTTGTGGTCTGCCAGTGTTTGGCCAGACAACAACAGTATTCCATACTACACAGCCAGCTAATGTGCTGCTAACCTGTATGTACAATTCCAAAGGTGTGTCCATTTGACAGTAGCATTTTATACACTCTCTGTCTAGGATACTTCCACCTGTGTACTGTTTGTATGTCTGGGCCTATATTCATAACATGCCCATCTTTTAGATGGTGACAGGTATTACATCCGAATAATTTGTATGGATTACTGATGGATTGTGTCTTGCTGGGATGCATTGTGTTTGGCACTGCAGTTGTGAGAACTTGGTCCTGTCATCAACAGTACTAGCCATTGGCCACTGGGTCACAACCCTCTCTGCCTACATACTGACCACTTCCACACAATATACAATACACAACAACCTAACACATAGAGCCCTGCATATTGTACATGTGCTACAATTTATCCTGCTACTTTGGTCAACTCAGGTAATCTGTGCTCCACTGTTATTATACCTGCACATGTATGTTACTACATTTCTACATAGGATTGGGGGGGGGGCACACCTGACAACTGTAAACATTTGTTATGACTGTACTGGTATTTCAGGTACTCCATTTCATTCTGTATTCTGACCTATCATGCAGACTAGAGGCATATCAATGTACTACATTTCTTAGGTTTTATTCATCTACATTTCAATTTCAGACTTCTTACCCTTCAGAACTGGTATCCCACTGCCTGATCTGTTGTAGTCTGTCTGTGTAGGTCTGGAGGGGAGCTGTTCTCCATACCCATCAATCAGAGGCCTTAGCACAGCCTTTCTTTGTGTTTGTCTACACCTGTCCTGCTGGCTGAGACTGTTGTTGGGTATCTGAGCCTTACTGACATGCATGTGTGTGTCCTATGGACACACATTTGGCCCACCCCATGTCCTGCAGTGGGTTTTGTCACCTTGTTTAGTACTGCCTACTATGTTGACACCAGTATTTGTCAAGGATTTCATGCTGCCGATATGGTGTCTACTATCTGCTGGCATCCCATTCAGCCTCTCGATTCCCTAACATGTTCACATCCATACCATGGATACAGGTAGCAGAACATACTACTACATTCAGCAATTGATAGTGAGTGTGACTTACCTTGTGGCTGTGCCAGTATTGAAGATGGTGCTGAGGGCTGACTATGTTGGATGCACATAGTACATGCTCTATACATTGTTAAGCACATATTGTGTAATGTATGGCATCCCTTTTACTGTATGTGCGAGTTGGAGTGAGGTGTAATTCCTTGGGTTCCTACCATGTCAGTGTATGTGCTATGTGTTGCCTCTTTGCCAAGGCCTGGGCATACTTGGAATTCCTCCTTCTGCCTGCTGGGGCAGGCTCAGGTTATTCCTCCTCCGAGTCACTCTGTGCCTGTGTAGGCCTTGGCAATGGTGGGGGCTGTGTGGCCCTGCCCCATGCTGTTCCTGCTGCAGCTGTTTCTGCAGGATCATATTATGTAACATGGCATATACAATGACAATTTGGGTACATGTAGCTTGTGAGTACTGCAAGGCTCCATCAGATATGTCCAGGCACTGGAACTTTGACTTGAGCATCCCAAACACATGCTCTATTATGATTCTGGTCTGTGCGTGTGCCTCATTATGGAGTTCTTGTTCGGGTGTGTCTGCATTTCTGATGGGTGTCATCAGCCACGGCTCCAGTGCATAACCAGCATCCTCCACTAGGTGGCCATATGGAATGTCCCCATTGGCAAATCTCTGGTACAGCTGCATCATATGCCAGATGTGGGAATTGTGATAGCTTCCAGGGCTGCTAGCACACACATTCATTATAATGCCCTGGGCATTGCACATGACCTGGCAGTTGATGGAGGGGAAGCCCTTGCAGTTTATGTAGACCCTTCCCTACTCACTGGGTCATGCTTTGATGTGTATGTGCATGCAGTCTATAGCACTCACTACCTCAGGGTATTCTGCTATTTGGTGGAAGAGATGCATATTGCTGGTCAACACCTCACTGGTGTTGAGAAAATATATGTGATCACCAGCATGTGCTGACATGGCATCCAGGAACTGGTGGAGTACCCTGGATGCAGATGCCTGTGAGATCCCCGTGATATCCCCAGTTGGCCTTTGGAAGGTACCTGTGGCTAGTATTCTTAAGCCTACACATACCTTGGTATCCACTGTGATGGGTTCCCCTCTGTTGGTTCTGTGTGTGAGGCATGGCCAGTACAGCTCAACAATTTGCTGTAGGAGATCCCTGTCCACCCTATAGCACTCCACTATCTCCTGCTCATGTAGCCCCTGGTAGGTTACCCTGGGTCTGTACACTCTTCTCCTTCTCCTCACTGTGGGTTGGTCATCAGCATTCTCATCCTCACCACCCTCAGAGAGCGAATGAAGCCCCTATCATTTTGTTGCTTTTGTTAGATACAATTTCCCAGTTTGTGTACACCAGTGGTGTAGAGTTTCGGAGAAAAATCAGAGGGTAAGGTATTTGCATAGTTTATAGTAGTGTGCTGTGCTGGGCTGGGCTGCTGCCTGTGTAATTGGCTGATTCTGATACATTTCACCTGCCAGCTATGCTAGTTCTCCTTTATTACCTTCTACTGCTGTTTTCCCTTCTCATTGCCTTCCTGTTTAAGCCCCAAAGCGTGTCACGCAAACCCAGTGCTCAGATGTGAATGGAGCTGCTATTTCATGGTTTAATTTTTTTGTTTGTTTAAAACCCGGTGCGCGGCACACACACCCATCTAGGCAATGTAAAGAGTGCTAGGCAGCTTCAGACACACCCCTTCCTTAGTTCTGTTACGCTAAGACCAAACCCAAGCCAGAGAGCTCCAATAAGCTTACAGTATGCCTACCTGATCCCTCTGTGATGTCAGCTAACTTTTAGGTTTTCACCATGGTTTTCTTGCACCTACACGGTTGGGTGCAGGCTAGCCATAGGGGAAACTCTGTGGTTCAGTATCATTCCCCTCATTTGCATAGTATTGCCTGCTAATGCCTAGCTACAAGTCTGACACTGAGCCTTCCCCTTAGCAACCAGTATTCACTGGCCTTGTTGTCTTCTGCCTGCCATTGACTATAATGGCAAAACTGTGATTTTGCATAAAAGGTTTTTTCAAGGTTTTAATTTTATTTTCAGGCCGATCCCGTTTGTGTGCCAATGCCCTACGCTTAAACAGCCAAAATCTGCCCAAAAAAAGCTATTTTTTGTTATTTTGAAACTGTTTTCCATGCCAATGGACATATATTTGGCCATTGGCATGCCTTCCATATTATATACACCCTTTATTTTGAGCTGTCATGGCTCCGTTTTGTAGTATGCAGAAATGTACTTGGTTACTAACCGAGTACATTTCTGCAGGTTGCACTAATCTTGCATGAATGGCTGCCAGATTCCTGGATCACTAATTCACCTCATTTGCATGTTTTTCACCTGAAAATATGGTAATTAGCATACAGGAGCTGTGCCCATGCAGGAATACTGCAGGAGCGCTCGTGCACATCCCAGGAGCTTGTTCCTGGATCTCTCGGCGGCCATATTGACTCCAGCAGCTCTTGCCCTATTCCTGCACGCCATGCAGAGCTTGCTGTATCTTGGGGTTTGTCTGCTATATACAAATACTTGTAATTTATGTTTTGTTATGCATTCATCATCTTGTATATGTGATTAGATTTATTTGTCTGTTGTATTGTTCTGTGTGAGCTTTTCTGTTTGTAAATAAACCTAGCCAAGCAGTGTAATCTAGCTAATGCAATCAGTTATTCAAGTGAATCAGTCAATATAGATTTTCTTTAACCACCCAGAACCTATGGAAAATGATTTTGCCTATTACATTTCTAACTTACTTTGTTTATTAGCATTAGTTTCTATTTTTTAAAGTATGAAAAAAAAAACACTTACTTGCATAGAACCTTTCTGCACTCATGCCTCCAGCATATTTTTCATGAAAGAGAATATCTGCAGTTTCTTTCTTGCTTCTAATTATACACTCTTGTAAAACATTAACATATCAAGGCATTAATACATTGTAGGTAGAGATGATCTTCCACTAAAATGTTGTATACTCCAAGCTGATCATGTATTACCCCAAGCCATTATTTGTCTATGCCAGCTGCACATAGCATTCAGTATTATAATATTCAAGTTAGAGAGTAGTTATTTAATTTATTGTACAGACACAAAAAAGTTTTCACAATTATTTCACAGTTAGGTCATCAAAGTACTTAATTAACAGATTAAACTGGACTGAATTAATTTTAGTTTTAAACATGACTTGGCATTCACAGTGAACAATGGAGCTGGGTGTGGAATTCATCTGTGAAGGAGGAAAGTAATATCACAGAAAAAATTGCTGTTTATAAATAAGTCAGAGACTGCAGCCCATAGTCCATGCAAGTCCCTCACCTAAACAACATTTCTTTTTTCTTACTTGACTGTTGACCAGCAAGACACCCCAATGTGACTTTGCACATTTGCTCTGCTGTACTAGGGAATTATCCCAGTACAATACAGGGGTGAGTGCCATCTAGAATGTTCATCATACAGTCATGAGGGCTGCTTCTGCCCTAAGAGGCATTCTTAGGTTGATGACATTTGTATACCTTAACTCTACCACTGGGCAGTGAGGATGAGCTAATTACATCACTGCAGGGAACCACAACACCTTTCTCCTGTGAATGCATGTTCTAGTACACCACAAAATGAAGGCTAATACAAGACAATGGCTTGATGAACTGAACCCAACACCAGAAAGAGCACACTGCTGCCTCCTGTCCTCCTATCGATTGTGGATATATGTACCCCACTCTGTTACACCTTCCCCCCCAAGATGGACGCAACAAATCACCCTTGCTAGTTCCATCAGTCCCATAGCAACTAACCAAACTGATTTTGGGTGATAACCTGATATTTATTCCTCTGTCCTTCTGGAACTAGTCCTTCATAAACAACACTTACAGTTATATGGTGCATCATTCTTTTATTTATTTACTTTGGCAGGATGTGACAAAAATCAATGCTTATACTTTTGTAGTTTTAAATCTGTAATTCAAGCATTTTACCAACATTCAGGATTTAGGCAAAGAAAAAAGTACAACCCTACTTGCTGAACCTGATGTATGTACTCTTTAGGCTACAAATCTCCTTCTTCCAGCCCAGATATGTATGAATATAAATAAATAAAGGAACCTACTCCAGTACAGTATATCAAAGAATGTCCCCAGTCACTCATTTTCCATAGTGCAGACCACATAACTAAGCCCTGTATCTCTTCCATGAGCAACAAAGCAAAATCATTAATTATCTATTTCTCTGAAATGGAAGCAAATACTGAAGTTTTATGGCTGACTAAATTTGCAGATGATTGCAAGCTGGGGGTTATCATCAACTCCCCTACAGGCACTAACATTCTTCAAGAAGTCCACCTCTGAATAACAGATGGTGCGAAAGCCATGATCTTAAACTCATTGCTAAGAAATGCATAATTGTACCCTTTGCTCCCTTTGGTATGTACCTGACCCGGCATATGCAGCAACTAGAGCAACCTCAGAGGTTCTTTAGAAAACAAATACAAGGCATAACACATCTGCCTTATGCAGAGCACCTTATAAACCTTTCCCCCCACTCAATCTCCTATAGCTTGCTGAAGAATCTATACTTGGCTTTTTGTAAATCCACACTTATGAATCACCTACATATTCATGTCAAAGAGTACCAGAAATACAAAATCTAGGGACTTGAATTTTGTCTGTGACTTAAGCAGAACATGCTGGAGAGACAAATGTGTGTCCCAGAGATTACCCCTCCTATGGAACATTCTTTCCATCCATGTGAAGCTGAGTTTGTCTATTACTCAGTTTCAGTGCAGCCTAGACGAGTGGATGAGGAGCAGGAAATTAACACCAGCCCTGGCACTCATGTCACTTATGGACAGAAGCAGCTTATAAATCCCTGGCTTTCAATGTTCTATTCGGATACAGGACATCATTATTCTTTCAGGAAAACTTGGCTTGGCTTAGAAAGGACCCCCAGGTAATTAGCCTAGTAACAATTTATGAATTTATGAATATATTAGTAAAGTCTTGAAATTGAGAATACTTTATGAAGTGTTCTGAATTTTTACACTATACACTTAGGTAGGTCAGAAAATAAGATTCATATTAGTATGCACTATGTAGGCATTATTTAATAAAGTTATTCCTCACTTTATTCACAAAATCATAAATTATGTGAGAGTAAGAACAGTTTTGAAGGAAATGACATGAACATCACTCAAGACTGGAGGACTCCATTTGCTATAGCCCTATCTGTATTTATTTTTCTTCTAAAGACTTTAATTTGGTTGCCCCTTTTATATTAATACATTGTGTGGTAAAGACCAAATATTGTTTTAAAATATAGGAGTCATGCATCTGCAACTTGTTCTTGTTTGATTACTTAAGAAGTAAGATGTTTCATACTAACTGTCTTAGAGGTTGGTAAATCTTCTGTTGTCTAAGTGCACTTTCCATGGTTTACACCACACATGTTGTCTTTACCCATTGGGCTAAGCTGTGTTATTTTATGGTCATGTTAAGTGTCATGGTCTCATAGTATCATAAATAGCACTCTCTAGCATTGCATCTTGTTATTACTTTGTAAAACATATTTGTCAAAGCTACACTTCAAATTTACACTTCATAGGAAGGACTGTTATTTATAAATTTGATGACTAATATCTGTGATGTTCTAGAGATGCATGTAAGAGCAGAAAAACATCATGACAGAATCTTCTAGTAGAAGCTGCTGTTTATACATTCAAATTCATGACAAAAAGTTAGCACTTTATAAGAAAAATTAGACACGTAATAATTTATGTAACACATAGAACACACTTATTGGACACAAAATTAAGTAACTATTAATTTTTATAGGGTATGGCATCTAGGTCCATGGATGTCTTGTTCCTCTGTACTCAGCTCTCATCAAACCAATCACTAAGTACAACACTCGCTTTGGTATGTACCTGACAAAGCATATGTAATAAATGGAGCATCCACAGAACTTCCTCACAAAAAGAATACAGGATGTAAACAACAAGTCCTATGCAGATCATATCAAAACCCTATGCATCTACTTGGTCTCCTACAGCCTGTTGAAAGGCAGTCTGTTCCTGGCCTGTGAAGCATCCTCTAATCCTGCTCTGATGTACTTGTTGAATATCTGCAAAATAAATAGTTTCACACATACATGATGCAGGCCCCTAAACCTCATCTGTAGGATAAATAGGACATGTTGGGTGTGGGGGGGGGGGGCAGGCACGTGTCTCAGAGATTGTCTCTTGCTTGGAACAGTCTTCTCATCCATGTGAATGAGAGTTCTTCCATAACCCAAATCAAATGTAACTTAGACCAGTGAACGGGGAGTCAGAAATGTATTCCTGGTCTCATGTCTATGTGTCTAGTAGACAGATGCAGCCTGTAAATGATTGACCTCCTATGTCCAAGCCCACATAACCCTGGGGTATCAAAACTTGCAAGTTAAATTTGGGAAGCATGACTAGGCTTAACCCCCCCCCCCCCAGTGTCATTAGCCTAATAACCTCCCATGAATCTATTAACTTATATGGTCTAGTAGCAGTGACAACCACCTACAATGCAGCGGGTAGAGTCTCCAGATAATGGTCAGAATTTTCCTTTCCTGTTATGTTATATCTAGCCCTTCATACGGAATGTAAGAATTTGTGGAGGGAATCAATAATTGCACCTAATTTCTAGTCAACCATAGCCTTGGACATCTGTCTTCACATCAGAGAAGTAGAGTAAAAAGAGAAGGGGACAGAGCACAGAACCCTGAGAGACTTCAATGCTCTATTAGAAGAGAAGATACCACAGACTCTTCCCTGTGTGAATGATCAATGAGATAGTTAAAACTCCAGTGAGGAATAGAGCAGTTAATATCAGGGCTGTTAAGTTTACCAAAAATGCCTGCATGGGAAATTTTATCAAAAGCTTTAGTATGGTCAAGATAAGTGACATGGACAGAATGACCCCCATAAAGGGCATCAGTTAACCCCCCCCAAAATTCAACTGAATTAAGTGGTCAAGACTAATACTTCACTGTACTATGTTGAATAGGTACCAAGATAGAAGGAAACATTGCTGTTCATCACTGAGAGTGGTGAGCTTTGAGCAGCCTATCTGTCACTGGAGGAGTGGTTTCAGCTCAGAATATGTAGTTTTATTGGCCATTTTGGGCTATTTCTATCCCTTACATCTTTCTATTTAAAAAACTGTGTTTGCATGTTTTTTGTGCTTGCATTACCTAAGCAATATCTTGCCTGGGTGTCCTGCAGAGTTCTACAGCAGCAGAGAGAGAGAAAAGGGAGGCTTTGAGTGGATTAAGTACCTCTGTTTTGCTTTTTATTGCTTATTTTTGCTAGCCGCACTATTCCAAGCATTTTTTATTATCTTTGCAACTTATTTGAACTGTTCTTTTTTATTCTGATACTGTCTGTACTTTAACTGATCTTTTTAAGTGTTTTTCAATTGTTCATAGGTTTGTACTAGGCTATCAGCCCTAGGGCCTATACAAGCCTAGCCATAACAATTCCCTGGCTATTTCTTTCCCCACTATTTACTTCCCTGGACCCCTGTCTAGCAGGGCGACTGACATGATCCCCGGGATGAATTTCCTTTCTCGTATCCAATTATCAAGGTTCCTTTTGAAGAGGGCCAAAGAGGCGCTCTGCTTGTTATGTATGGGCAGTCTATTCCAGAGTCTGGGGAGTCTCTAGGTTAGGAATCTATCCCTCCAGCATGTTTTGTTTATTGTGATGACAAGATTTAGATCCCTGGAGCATGTGGCTCTGAGGGATTGGAATTTCTTTAAGTGTAGCATGTCCAACAACTCTGGGTTTGACATGGCCTTGTATGTTAAGCAGAGATCGCCCCAGAGTAGATGATATGCAACAGAGTATAGCTGGAGTTTTTTAAGGCGGTCAGCATAGAGCATCTGCTTTAGGCCTGTGATTCTTTTAGCAAGGTATTTCTGTGGCCTTTTCAGTTGTTGCAGATGTCTTGAAAGGTACATACCAAACAGGGTGTTGTATTCTATAATGGGTCTAATGAGGGATGAGTACAGTGGGACAATGACCTCCTTTTTTCTGGATGAAAAGCCCTTAGTGATGAGGTGTGCCACATAGAAGGATTTCCTGACTGTTGTGGCAATGTGGTTATTGAAGGTGAGACCACTGTCCACCTGTGTCCCTAATTTTCTTATCACACTTTCGGTGTTTACAGTACTGCCACCTATGTGATAATTCATGGGTACATGCTTTTTCCCAAAGGGGATAACTATACATTCCTTGACATTGAGCTTGAGCCCATGGCTCTGACACCAAGCATCTGTTTCTGTAAGGCCCTTTTGTAGAGTATCCACATCAGTTGGGTATTCAATAATGGCTCCCAGTTTGCAGTTATCTGTGAACTTTGTTAGCCAGAGTCCCTTAGTGTTGGCCTGTACTTCAGAGAAGTAGATGCCAAACAAGAGATGTCCCAGGACTGAACCCTGAGGTACTCCACTTGTCACTTGTCTGGAGCTGGATTTGGAGTCAGCTACTTCTGTTGGTTCTGTCAAGTAAGCCAGTTGGCAACCCATCGAGTGACGTAGGGATTAATGCCCAGCTTAGTAAGTTTAGCTATGATTCCAGAGTTGGGGATGGTGTCAAAGGCCTTGGTGAGGTCCAGATTGGCTGTGTGGACTGCCTTACCCTCATCCATGGCTCTGGAGACTGATTCGAAGAAGTCAAAATTGTTCAGTAGACAAGATCAGCCCTTCACAACGGTGGGGTCCAGTGTTTTATGGTTGCCAGTGTCTTTGTTTATATGTTCCATGATAATACACTCCATGGCCTTGCAGATCAGGCTCATCAGACTGATGGGTCAGTAGTTTCCGGGATCCATGGTGGATCCCCCCTTGTGGAGTGGGATAACTGTAGCTGTGCACCACTCAGTGGGCATGATGCTTGAGGTGAGGGTATGATTAAACATGACACTTAGGTGAGGTGCCAGTTCATTTTGTAGTTCATGTAGTACACAGCCCGGGATGTCATCTGGTCCCATGGATGCTGTATTCTTAGCTTTAGAGAGTGCATTTTTTACCTGTGTGGCTGTTATTACCAGAATTTGGCAATCTTCCAGTATTGAGATGGGCCATTTAGGGGGTGAGAGGTGGGTGAAGTTGGCACTGAATCGATCTGCCAGTATACTGGCAATATCCTTGGGATCAGTATATTTAATGCCATTCTGTTGTAGTTCAGAACAGATCTGAGCATTGCCATTTAGATTCTTGACATAGTTATAGAATGCATTGGGGTTGTCTTTGGAATCTTTGGCAATTTTATTTTCATAACTAGCTTTGGAGGATGTCATGAGGGATCTCAGCTTCTTACTGAGGCTGGTAAGGGAGTTTTTTGCATTCTGGGATTTTCCTCTTTTCTGCAACAGTTTTTTCCTTTTGTTGCAAAGTTTGTTTATGGCAGGGGACCACCAGATTGACTTCCTTTTTTTGGAGGAGAGCATCTTGGTTCTGTTTGGGATGGCACGATTCATGCATGAGTGGATGTGCTTGTACAGTGCCTTAGTGTAGGACTCAGCAGTCGAACTTTCAGTTCCCATCTGCATGGGTGTCATGAGGTTTGTAACTTCTGACTTGAGTAGCATGAAGTTGACCTTGGATAAGTTTTTTATGGAGGTTTCCTTACTGGGAGGTGGGGTGGGATGTGGATGTTAAGGGTGATTAGCTTATGTTCTGACCTGACCAACGAGGGGGTAACCATAGGTGTGGAGCATCGATTTTCCATGTTGGTAATGACCAGGTCTAGGATATTGGAGCCCCTGGTGGGACTATGGATTAGTTGATGCAGGGCATTGGAATTTATGAATTCCAAGAACCGTTGGCCAAAGGTGTTGGTGCACAAGTAGTTTTCCCAGTTAATGGCAGGGTAGTTGAAATCTCCCAGTATTAGGGTGTTTGGTTGTATATTAATATTTTCCAGTATGTTTAGAAAGGTGTAGCGAGAATCTTGGGACATGGTGGGGGATCTGTAGCAAGCGACAATTTGGATTGCAGTCTTACCTAGTATTAGTTGCACCTGGAGAACTTCAGATGCATTGTGTTGGGCAACTAACCTGGTGGTGTGAATATCCTTAGTGAATATGGACACTCCTCCACCTTTAGTGTTTCGATCCTCATTTGGTAGCCGAAAAGTGCGGTAAGAGTTGTAGCCTGGTATTGCAGGGGTGCTCTCTGGAGCCTTGAACCAGGTCTCAGTTACTGCACAGATATCGATGTTCTCCATTTTTAGGAGTGCCTCGAGAGAGTGCATTTTGAGGTTTAGACTTCAAGCATTGAGGTACCTTGCAATTATAACAAGAAAAAAGCACAATGGTCCCAACCGGTAGTAATACTCAACAAACTTTAATATAAACACAAATAAACAATTGTATGTTTTTTCATGTTTATATTAAAGTCTGTTGAGTATTACTACCGGCTGGGGCCATTGTGCTTTTTTCTTGTTATTGGTCTACTGCAAGCACTTTCCGTTTTTTTTACTTTGCAATTATAGGCTGTTTAGTGCCTATGATTAATTTCTCCTTATTAATAATGAGAGTTGAGTGTTTGTATCAGTTTAAGGCTTCCTAGTGCTTTCCAGCAGGTATTAAAGCAAGTGCTAGTCATAGGGATGCTTAAAGGTAAAATGAAACTGTTGAGGGCTACACACTCAAGTGTGATAGCCATTTTTCTGCTTTAAAAGTATTTGTTTTACTGTATCTGTTTTAGTTTTTGAAAAAAAACAGATCCTATCTGTCTACTCATTGCCCGACTTTCTATAACCAGTAGAGTCCGGTTTTCAGATTTTGTTGAATTCTGGGCTGTTTTCTAGTTTCTGTGTTGCCCGGACCTTACTAAGGTAGAAGAAAGCTTCTCTGTTCATCAGTGAGAGTGGTGAGCTTTGAGCAGCCTGTCTGTTGCTGTAGGAGTGGTTTCAGCTCAGAATCTGCAGTTTTATTGGCCATTTTTGGCTATTTCTATCCCTTTCATCTTTCTGTTTAACAACCCGTGTTTGCACAGTTTTGCACTTGTATTACCTCAGGAAGATTCTGCCTGGGTGTCCTGCAGAGTCCTACAGCAGCAGAGAGAGAGAAAAGGGAGACTTTGAGTAGATTAAGTACCTCTGTTTTGCTTTTTATTGCTTATTTTCAATAGCCACAGTATTCCAAGCATTTTCTATTAACTTTGCAACTTATTTGAACTGCTTTTTTGAATTTTGATTCTGTCTGCACTTTAACTGATCATTTTAAGTGTTTTGCAACTGTAGAATTGTTGAGGGTTACACACTCAAGTGTGATAGCCATTTTTCTGCTTTAAAACTGTTTGTTTTACTGTGTCTGTTTTAATTATTGAAAAAAAAATTCTATCTCTCTATTCGTTTCCAACCTTTCTATAACCAGTAGAGTCTGGTTTTCAGATTTTGCTGAATTCTGGATGGTTTTGTAGTTTCTGTCTTGCCCAGACCTTTCTAAGATAGAAGGAAGCTTCTCTGTTCATCAGATAGAGTGGTGAGCTTTGAGCACCATATGTGTCACTGGAGTAATGGTTTCAGCTCAGAAGCTGTAGTTTTATTGGCTATTTTGGGCTATTTCTATCACTTTTATCTTTCTGTTTAAAAACCCATATTTGCATGTTTTTGTGCCTGTATTACCTCAGCAAGCTCCTGCCTGGTGTCCTGCAGAGTTCTACAGTAGCAGAGAGAGAAAAGGGAGAATTTGAGTGAATTAAGTACCTCTGTTTTTCTTTTTATTGCTTATTTTCTGTAGCTGCACTATTCCGAGCATTTTGTTATTTACTTTGCAACTTATTTGAACTGTTTTTTGAATTCTGATACTGTTTGCACTTTGATCATTTTTAAGAGTTTTTCAAGTGTTGAACTGTTGAGGGCTACATACGCAAGTGCAGTTTTGTGCATCGCACAGTGCTGTTTAACTAGGGGTAAACTATTCCCGATGCCAGAAAGTCTTTTCTTCTAATTTCCCCTTAGAACTAGCCAGTTTTCTAGTTTTAGCACTCAAAACTGTTTCCTTGTGTTCAACACTTGTTCAAAACTTGTTGCAAGCACTAAATAATCTGCAAATTACTGCAGCACTCAACTTTCCTCACTTTTTATGAGGAAAACCGTTTCTAGTACTTAAATTAATAAGCACCTATCCAGGCATGTCTAAGGGTCAGCTCTTGATATTTTCCCCTGTCCACCTGATGAATCTGGGCATCTTGGGACAATGTAGCAATTGCCTCATGTACACTGACATCCCTCTCCACCAACCACCCAACACTACAACCTGTGAGAGATGCACTTACATTGCCAAACTGGAAGCCAAGCTCTTTCCAACCACGACTGTACTGGATAGTTAAGAGGAGAGGGTAAACACCTGCACCACACCACACTCAACACATAGTCCATCAAAACCTACAACACCTAAACCCACATATAGTAACACAAAACACACACCTACATTTGAGGAGGCTCTCAATAAAAATCTCCCCAAACAACAGAGACCTCCAAAGCTGAAACGCAAGCAACCAGCACCCCCCAACTCTACCCAAATGACACACAGCCCACAAAATCAGTGTGCCACTCAACCTCAGCCAATAGGCAAAACAACATACCCAACACACTAGTCATAGGTGACTCTATAGTCAGGCACACTGATGTCTCACTCACCAGGCTAAACAAGGAGAAAGTCGCTGTCAACTGCCTGTCGGGTGCCAGGATCCACCACATAACATAAGCACTCAGGTCACTCCACTACAAGTACAAATATGACTCTGTCATTGTCCATATTGGTGTGAATGACCTGAGATGTACCTCCCTGGACTACATGAAAAGAGACAAAGTGGAGCTCTCGGATCATGTAGCCCAGGCAGGTATGACCCTAGCCCTGAGTAGCATCCTGTCATCACCCAGAATGAAACCACAATACAAGGACAAAATGATTGACTTCAACAATTGTCTAAGCCTCTGGTGTCATTCTAAGGGGATCCAGTGTCTGTCCACCTGGGACAACATGATCGACAGACCACGATGCTTTGCCAGAGATGGCATGCACCTGTTGCCACTGGGATTCCGGATGCTCGCTAAGGCTCTTGCCACCCCTTTAGTGCCTTTTTTTAGGCAAGGTTCAAATGAAAATTCACCACCATAGCAGGTAAAAGCAAGCAAAATCTGAGGGTTGTACTACTCATTGCTAGAAGTCTAAACCTCAAAATGCACTCACTCGAGGCACTCTTTAAAATGGAGAACATCGACATCTGTGCAGTGACAGAGATTTGGTTCAAGGCTCCAGAGAGCACCCCTGCATTACCAAGCTATAACTCATGCCACACCTTTTGGCCACCTAACCTGGACTGGAACACTAAAAGGAGGAGGCATGTCCATATTCATTAAGGATATCCACACCTCCAGGCTAGTTGCTCAATATATTCATCCAAAATTATCCAAGTGCAACTAACACTGGGCAAGACTGCAATTCAGGTTGTAGCTTGTTACAAATCACCTGCCATGCCCCAGGATGCCCACTCCATGTTTCTTGATATACTGGATAATATTAAGGTACAGCCCAATACCCTAATAATGGGTGATTTCAACTACCCCACCATCAACTGGGAAAACTACTCATGTACTAACTCATTTGCTCAATGCTTTCCGGAATTCATAAATTCCAACTCCCTGGATCAGCTTGTCCATACCCCCACCAGGGGCAGCAATATCCTGGATCTGGTCATTATCAATATGGGCAAATAATGTCCCACACCAGATGTCAACTCCTCAATGGTCAGATCTGACCACAAGCTAATCACCCTAGACATCAATATCCCGCCCCCACCCCCCATTAAGGAAACCACCATAAAAAACTTCTCCAAAGCCAACTTCATGCTTCTTAAGACAGAAGTGACTAACTTCACAACGCCAATACAGACGGAAAATAGTACAGTATGACTGCTGAATCCTATACAAATGCACTGTATACGCAAATACACGAGTGCATGGATCATGCCATCCCCATCAGGACTAAGACGCTATCCTCCAAAAAAAGGAAGCCGATCTGGTGGTCCCCTGCCATAAATGAACTCTACAACAAAAGGAAGAAGTTGTTGCAAAAAAATGTAAAATCCCCTGACTGCAGGAAGTCAGTAAGAAGCTGAGATCCCTCATAAAATCCTTCAAAGCTAGTTACAAATATAAAATTGCCACTGATTCTAAAGACAACCACAAAGCATTCTACAGCTATGTCAAGAATCTCAATGGTGACACTCAGATCTGCTATGAGCTACAGCACATTGGCACTAGATATACAGAACCAACTGATATTGCCAACATCCTGGCAGATAGGTTCAGTGCAAACTTCAGCCCCCCCCTCACCCCCAAAAGAGCCCATCACTATACCAAAAGAATGCAAAGCCCCTGTAATCACGGCTGCACAAGTAAAGATGTCACTCTCCAAAGCCAAGAACACAGCATCCATGGGACCTGACAACATCCCAGGCTGCTTTCTGCATGAACTACAGAATGAACTGGCACCCCAACTAAGTACCATGTTCAATCATAGCGTCACTTCAGGCTTTGTGCCTACTGAATGGTGCACAGCAATGGTTATCCCACTTCACAAAGTGGGCACCACCATGGTCCCCGGGAACTACCGCCCCATTAGCCTGACGAACCTGGTCTGCAAAGCCATGGAGCATATCATCTTGAAGCTTATAAACAATGACATAGGTAACCTCCAAACTCTGGACCTCACTCAGTTTGGGTTTGTAAAAGGTAGGTCATGTGTCCTAAACCTGACTGACGTCTTTGAAACAGTCACCAGAGCTGTGGACGAGGTTAAGGTGGTGCACAAAGCCTATCTTGACCTAGCCAAGGCTTTTAACACCATCTCCCACTCTGGAATTATAGATAAACTCACTAGACTGGGCATAAATCCCTGTGTCACAAGATGGGTGGCCAACTGGCTCACTGATAGAACCCACACAGTGAAAGTAGCCGACTCCAAATCCAACTTCAGACCACTGACAAGTGGAGTACCACATGGTTCAGTCCTGTGTCTTCTCCTGTTTGGCATCTGCTTCTTAGAAGTCCAGGCTAATAGAGCAGGTCTTTGGCTAATGAAGTTCACAGATGACTGCAAATTAGGTGCCATAATCGAATTGCCTAATGATATAGACATTCTACAAAGGGGCCTCACAGAAACAGATGCTTGGTGTCAAAGTCATGGCCTCAAGCTCAATGTCAAAAAGTGCATTGTCATCCCCTTTGGGAAACACACTGTACCCATGAACTACCACATAGGTGGTAGCCTACTAAACACTGAAAGTGTGATAAGAGACCTTGGGACACAGATGGACAGTAGTCTCTCCTTTGATAATCACATCACCACAGTAGTCAGAAAATCCTTCTACTTTGCACATCTCATCACAAAGGGGGTCACTTCCAGAAAAAAAGAGGTCATTGTTCCTCTCTACTCATCCCTCATCAGACCCATTATAGAATACAACACCCCATTTGGCATATACCTTGCAGGACATCTACAACAACTAGAAAGGCCACAGAAATACCTCACTAAGAAGATTACTGGCCTCAAAAAGATGCCATACGCAGACTGTCTCAAAAAACTTCAGCTCTATTTCATCATCTATCACCTACTTAGAGGCAACCTCTGCCTAACATACAAAGCCATGTCAAACCCAGATCTGTTGGACATGGTATACTTAAAGAAACACCAATCCTTCCAAGCCACGTGGCCCAGAGACCTAAACCTTGCCACCACAAAAAACAGAACATGCTGGATGGATATATTCCTGTCCCAGAGACTTCCCATGCTCTGGAACAGACTACCCATTCATGTCAAGTAAAGCTCCTCATTAGCCCTCTTTAAGAAAAATCTCAACAATTGTATGGGAAATAGGAAATTCATCCCGGGGATCACTTCTGTGGCTCTGCTAGACAGGGGCACAGGAAAATAACTTTCTTGGGTGGTGAAAGCCAGGGAACTATGTTAGCTAGGCTTATATAGGTCCCAGGGCCAATAGCCTAGTACCTACCTATGAACCTATAAACCTATAAGTGTTTGCAAGTTACTGATTCTGCTGTTAATGAGATTGACTAAGATGTGCTCCTTGATTTCAGAGATAGCATTAGTGAGGCTAATGGGACAATAATTTTGCAGGATCTTTGCACTGCCTTTATAGACAGGCAACATAACCACTCTTTTCTAGAGCTCTAGAACATACACTGTGAAGAGGCAGAGATTAAAAAAAAGATCTTATGGAGTGATTTGTCAGGATAATACTTTATGCAAACAAGACAGCCTGTTATGTTATCTGGGCCCAAGTTGCTGTTGTTTATTTATTTTTTTATTAAATATCATTACTGAATTATCACTTGTGACATTGGCAAATTTACATTTATATAGAAGCAATCAAACTGTATTAACAAGTTCACATTTACAAACATTATACTTCATATATATTGATATGTATTCATGTAACCTAAGCAACATTACATACATTATTTAATTCCTGCTTTTTTTTTAAACAAGAAACATCTTCATTAAACCATCAATTATGACATAGACAATCATACATTTATATAAATGAAAACAAACCACACTGGCACAATCCTTGTTGCAAGCATTTTACATCACAAACCGTACTGACGGGTCTATATTATAACATTGAATTTTATAAAGTTTGAATGTTATAATATCGAACCAGTTTTGTCGAACGCTGAAAACAGCGAAGGTGCAGGACACCGAATTCTTTCCCAGGGAAAGAATTTGGTTGGCCGTTGCTGTAGCTTTGCTGTTTTCAGTGTTTAATATGTTGGAGTGTTACAGGTCGGGTTCAGGTAAGTGTGCGATTGTGTGCAGGTTAGGGGGCGGGTTAGGTGAGTTAGGGTTAAGGAGTAGGTCAGGTAAGTGTGCGGTTGTGTATAGGTTAGGGTTAGGGGGCGGGTTAGGTGAGTTAGGGTTAGGGCGCGGGTGAGTGTGTAATAGTGACGGACCTTAGGGGTAGGGTCGGGTTAAGGTAAGTGGATAGCTAGTAGTGCATTTAAAGTTAATTTAGGTGTAGGTGTAGGATTTTAAGTGTATGTGCGTGGATTGCTGTTTTTTGTGTGTGTTTGTGTTGTGTGTATGTTTCTCGGAATAGCGATTTTTTTTCCCATTCTGACTGTCCGATGTTTGCGGATTTCGATGTTTAGGGTTCTATATTATAACATTCAATCTTTGTAGATTTCAATGTTATAATATAGACCCCCATACTGACACACCCACACTTGCAAACATTATACATCACTTATAATCTACCCAATCATTTTCAGTCAAATATTATATAGCACATTTATGTCCTGCCTTGTTTTCAACCTCATTCTTCCCCTGAATGTATTCCTATTTTTTCCAATGTAGTGTGCTCCTACCCTTTTCTAAAGATTTCTGTTCCCATTGTTTTATCTCTGGTACTATATTCACTACATCTAGTTTAGTTGGTTTAGATTTTGATTTCCATTTTCTAGTAATTGCTTTTTCAGCAATCACCATAATTAGACACAGCAAGGCCTTACCATATCTAGGCAATTCCTATCCTGTATCATAGCTCAGAGAAATCTCCCTCATCACACCAATCTGCCTAAACAGCATCTACGACAGTGCATCCCACAGGGAATCCTTAAAGTCTGCCAACTCACTGCACTCCCAGAAAATATCTTCCCAATTACCTCTCTCTTTCCTGTCACACTTGCAACATTTGCTGTCTACCTGAGGAAAAATTCTCTGGAGTCTACTTCGGGTATAAAAATAGCTATGTAAATATGTCCAAGCAAAAATTCTAAATCTACTAGATTTTGCTGCATATCTGGGAGACATATATACATCCTCTCATTATTTATTTGTGAATTGCTTATCTAATCTTTCTTCCCAATCCTTTCTAACTTCCTCTGATTAACTCTTAGAGTTATCATGCAATATTTTATATGAGCTCCTTTTTTAATGGTAGTTTCTGTTCTAAATTCTACTAAAAACTGTACCAGTGCTGTTCTTTCATTTATGACCCCTCCCCCCCTATTTCTTTCTCTTTGCCTACACTCTGATATCAATTATTAATAGGGAAGGGAATCTCTAACCTGGAGTCCAAATAAATTCTTGGCATCTTCCCATTGTATCATCTTCCCCTGTCCAGTTACTTGCTCCCAATACCTTAAATTCCTTTGTCAGTTTTCCCCAATAAATTCCAGTCCCCTCTTGCCTATTGTCTATATCCCTAATTGCAGTTATCCCTATCGGCAGAATCTCTTTTCTCCATTCCCATGTTGGCATAATTCTTAGGATACTTTCTGCTATTTTACAAATATAATATTCTGTATGGTTATTATTATTCTCCTTAAAGGCCTACATCCAAAATCCCAGTCTCTCCTTCTTTCTTGAGCTTCCCCCATGTTTCATCATCATCCCTTTCCACTTTGAATTATAGTTTTCTGGTTGTGCTATGTATCTCAGCCTTAATTGTGTAGCTCTGAAATACCCATTCAAATATGAAATAGCTTCTAGAATCTAGACTGTAGTTATTATAGGATGAGCAGTTTTAGAAGATTCTTTACTGGACATAGGGTGTGAATTAAGGGAAATTAATTGTCCAGACTTCTAGCACAGAACAGCACAACTTTACTTTGAAACATTAAAATTTGCTAGGTCAGAATGACTAAAAAATGAGTTTTACCTAAAAAAGACATTATGAATCAGCAAAGTTATTAGTAAATATAAAGAAACCTTGTGGGAAGATATGTCAAAGCAGATTAGTATGTCAACCATTGCCTATCCTGCTAACACACATAGGATGTCCCTTGAATGATACCAGTTAATATGACAAATGTTGAGATCAAATATTTTTTGTTTAAAATTGTGACAACATTATTGTAGAAGGCAAGATACTGCTCAAGACAAATATATTACCTGCCTTGAGCACATGCATATAGTAGTCATCTTATAACTACGCAGCTCTCTCACTGGACGGTGTCTATAGTCTTTTACCCTAGTGTGGGTGATAATGATCTTGTGTTCATTCTAAAGTTGAATAAACCTCAGGTTTCTGATCATCTTCCTGATCCTAGCACCAGGGAAAGAACTCATGATGCTGTCTGAGTGAAACCTGGTCAGTGGAGCATTCGAGTGCCTAATTGTAGGTGCACCTGTTACTAAAACATACAGCCATATGAGTCCTGGGTGATTAGACATGGAGCTAGTTATAGATGAAAGTGCATATACATATGTCTTAGAATTGTGTGATTAAGCATGGAGCTAGCTATACATGAAGGTGCATATACAGATGTCTCTGAGTTGTGTGATTAGGCATGGAGCTAGCTATAGGTGAAAGTGCATATACAGATGTCTCAGAGTAAGTAGTATTGTGTGGCCATGGTAAGTTCCACAGTGGTCTGGGTGGCGTATGAAATGATTTCTTAGCACCAGCAGACGTAGCTCTATTGTGTAGTGTTACACTACTTCTTGACATGTGTACTATATGTGAAGTTACTCGCCATATTTAACAAGCTTTTACACCTATCACATGTAGCATCAGTAAAAGACTAAAGAAAGTGATTGTCAAATGCATGTTGACAGAGACCAGTCCATGACCAGATATTATTGACTACCTAACTAGTGAATTACTGCAAGGATTAAGTAGAAGCAACCATCAACTATCCTACAATTAAGTGAATAAGCCAGATCACAAGATTCAATTTTAACCTGAAGGACATCAGAAAAGTAGTGGAAGATGCAGAATAATGTAATCACACTCCAATAAACTTATGTTAAGGGAATGACATGATCTATTGTGGAGCTATTAGTAGACTAGTACTCGGTATACAAATCCAGATGACTCATGGGTAATGTATATCCAGATTGTGCAGCATGGCTCCATCAAGATCAGAACACCAAAGCTCAGTACTATAAACTGGTGGCTTGAACTACTAAGCTGTTTATTACTGGGAAAACACTTGCCCGAAGGAAAAATGCCAGTCAGCAACAAGGGAGTAACAGACTAGCAATTTATTAAAACTTGGGTCATACAGTAGGCATTTCAGGCAGGCAGGGACTGAACTAGCCTTCCTTATTTGTAAGCGCAACCAAAATTACCAAAATCATCTACAATCAATTCTAACTTACTCACCTGATGACTTCAGACCTCACAATTGTCCAGATATTCTCAGAATTTCCAGATTTTTGCCTCATATTTATGTCTGTCCCTCATAGAATTTATGGTTTTGTTTGACCAATCATTGACGCTTGAGGTCACTAAGTAATGACATATATTTGAATTTCAGACTTATTTTCTTTCCAAAAATGCATGCTAATGTCAAGCCTGTTATTTTATCATCTTTCTATGTTTATATGCGTAAAATAAAAAATCTGCCCCTGATTTTTGGTATTTATCTCCCCATTGTCTTTGGCTTTTTTCCAGATTTCTTGCATTTAGAGGTTGACAAGTATAAGGGGAAACTCACTCTCCTCAAAGTCAAGCAGATCTTTTACCCTACTCCTTATATACCTTCAAAACCAGCAAAGGTTCTTCTTTTTCTTCCCGCACGTAATATCGCCTTTTTTGTAGCTAGTCCTAATCTCTGCCTGCAAATACTAACTAATAATTACTTCCCTGTCCAAAGAAGTTCATAGATAAGCTCTATCTGTTGATCTGTGAAGATCTTAAAACGCCTTTCGTGACATTTCTATGGTATTTTTAGCTGTTGTATTTTGCATACAAATAACTCAGAGGTGGATAGGGCAAGGATATTTTGTAACATGTACTAGTTACCCCTATCTATGTGGGACATGCATGCTAAATCATGGGTGAATTTGTGGCTTCCCATCCATTCGTTCAAATTATATTTGGGTAGAATCAGAGAAGAACCTTGCATTAAATGGGTTGGAAGACAGTTTGATTGAAGAGTTACTGTCTGTAATATATACGTGTCCTTCCAACATGTTCTAGTTATGCTGCAAAAGATATTTAGGTCCCTTGACTATTTTTATGCTAACATTGGACTAGAAAATGTGTAAAATTCTGCAAAGATAGGTTCTGTTGAGTCTTTTTGCAAGAGGCAGAGGTTATCTCTTAGTAGACTCTGTGATACTGGGACAAGGCATTGAGATGGTCTGCACTGTTTTTCTGATGCAGAGCCTTAATTTTTTTACTGGGAAAGCATTGTGGTTTCTTCAGTTGTGACAAGTGTTTGGAGAGGTACATACCAAATGGGGAATTATATTCAATGATTGGCCTGATGATAGAAAAGTACAGTGGACTGATTACAACCCTGGACCTAGATGCCATAACTTTAGATATATGTTATACCATGGAAAAGGACTTCCTAATAACAGTGTTCATGTGGTGATCAAAGGATAGTTTATTATCAACATAGGTCCCCAGACCTCTGACAACAGGATTAGATTTCTGGGGTGTATTTTTAGTTTGATAGTTGCAAGAGATGCCATGCTTGCCTAAGGATATAATTATAAATATGTACCTCACCCTTAACCCAAACTAATATTAAAGTAAACCACACATCTGTTAATTTTTTTGACCTTTTGCAGCTTGACCCCGCCTCTACACACTCTCCTCACCTACCTCAGCAGATCCTTCTCACCTATTTGTAACCTTGATATAAACTTCCAAAATTTTGTGATCTTTCTATTTTTTCAAGACCCTTCTGCCTCTTGACAGCCATCATTTTCCCATTAGCGCATTCCTTTCCCCTTTTAACCATTATTTTAGGATAATGAGTATTGTGAAAGTTTGTCATATTCCTAGATATATTTGGGCCCTCCCTTATCAGGAATAGAACATCCTTAATGGCTATTAACATTATGAGATTACACCACAACCTGGCTGGTCCTGTGGTGTAAATAATTGATTTGTTTCTAAGAAGATATATGCTGCTGTTATATCAAATGATCACAATACCAGTGTTTTAGATCAAGTGTACAAGTTTACCATTGTGTGGTCAATTCCAGAAGATTAAATGTGACATTTTATTTTGGCCGGGTGGTCTTTCTGGAAAATTGTTGCATTTTGTGGCAGTAACCCCTGATTTATCTCATGATATAATATTAAGAAGAAGTTTTCCCCATTTTAAGGCACTCTAGAAAATTAGGGAGGAGGCAGAATCCGTAAGCAGAGTGTAGTGGGCTGATGTACTAAACAAGTGACTTGTAGAGCTTGGCAGTGACAATCATGCAGAGATCCAGAAGTAAAAGTAGAGGAAATGAGTTGTCATAGAAACAACAAAACGGAGTTAGAATTTGGTTGTGGTTAAAATGTATAAAATGTTATGTCTGTCATCAGAAGCATAAATCAATGTCACAGCAACAGAAACCTAAAGCTATAAGACATCCAAGGGGCAGTAGTACACTGGGGCATACTGGAGCATGTGCCACCACTGTAAAATAGTGAGATCCAGTGATTCCCCCTATAATAATGGAAAAGTCATCTTTATTTATTTATTGTGTATTAGTATGCACATACTTAGAAGCCTCACCAGCTTCCAACAATGTGCTTCCATGTATTTTAGCACTAAAGCACTATGAGATTGGTCCAACATTATAGCATCTGACTCCTAACTCCAGTCAGAGTCTCCAATAAAAACCCACAAAGCTCCTTTGAAAACAGATACTGTGTATTAACAGAATTCAAATTAATTTTGAAGACAGGCACTGTTACCCATAAAGTCTTGTTCTCTGCATTAGCAGAACACAGCAAAGCAAAGTGTTAGCAGAGCAGAGCTCATAAAAGACATATACTGGCAATTACCTAGCTTGGTAGTGGTGTGTGTGTGTGTGTGTGTGTGTGTGTGTGTGTGTGTGTGTGTGTGTGTGTGTGTGTGTGTGTGTGTGTGTGTGTGTGTGTGTGTGTGTGTGTGTGTGTGTGTGTGTGTGCCTGCGTGTGTAATGTTATATGAGCTAAATCATTTTTACCTGTGAATCTGAAGACACTGCTCAGCATTTGCAAACAGTTAATAATAAGAGTAATTTGCATTTTCATATTTTAGAACACACACATTTACACATTCTAAGCCCAAATGGAAGCACTACCTCATTAAGTAATAGCAGTCAAAAGGAGGTAGAGCAAGTCAAGCCCTAGATTTCAGGAAGCAGTTCATTAAGAACTTAGGGCCTTAATCCTCAGCATTAACTGCCATATCTAGGTGAACTACTTCATTCTCTCATAAATGACTGAGGATTTTACAGTGAGTCAATAATGCCAGTCATTATCGTTTCATAGTTCTTGCTTAGAAAGTACAGATTGATGCAAAACTCACTGTTCTGTTAAAACTTTGTGTGAATAGTCTGCTCTTATCTGTTTCTGCATTCGCCGAACTTCTCTGATTTTGCTTCATGTTTATGCCCTCTCCAAGATGAAATTATTTTTTCTTGTAAATTTCTGTGGATTACAGCAGTCGATAATACCAGGCATTGGAGTTTCATAGTTCCTACAGTTCAGAAAATGCATGTCCATGCAATAACTGCTGTTTTACTAACTTCATCAGTGAATTTGAGCTGTCTAGCACTTAAGGATCTGGACTGTTAACAAATTGCTTCTTCTGGTCAAAACAAAAGGGTTTTAATCCTTTCATTTATATTTCCTTAATGTGTAAATTTGCTGAAGTCAATTAATTAGACTATGCTCCTGGGGTACCTCTTAAAAGGAAACACATTTTCCTGGGGGGGGGGGGGGTTCTAGTTAACAAATGTATAAAGTAACATTTAAAATCTGTCCAACATTTTGCCAATAATTCTTAAGCAAAGATGTTGAAATGTATTTCATTCTCTTCCTTGCAAAATCGGTGGCCACGTGACAAGTTGTTGTGGATTGCATTCACTAAATAATAACTAGCATGTGAGTTTCAGACTTTGTATTTTTCAGAAAATGCTTGCTAATGTGAAGTTTGCTATCCTTACGACTTTATATGCATATATGAGTAATATTTAAAATATGTTTATGATTTGGGGGGTTTGTGTCTGTTGACCTAAGACTTGCATAGGATAGAGAAGAGTTGTAATAGGATGCACTGTATGGTTCTCACAGCAGTGAGATGAGATGAATTTATGGGCTATTATTTATATAATTATTCATTCACATCATTATAGACAGTTATCTGAGATATATACTCACACAAGTAGCTATAATTGATGGTCATATATATATATATATATATATATATATATATATATATATATATGTGTGTGTGTGTGTGTGTGTGTGTGTGTGTGTGTGTGTGTGTGTGTGTGTGTGTGTGTGTGTGTGTGTGCAAGCATAGTTCTCAACTGTACATGATTTTTCCTCATATTTCACTAAATTATGACAGATGTGAATTGCCGACTTCATATCCTTCAGAAAATGTTTCCTAATGCAAAATCTGTCATACTAACAACTTTCTAAGTAGATAACAGCAACATTAAAATCTGTCTCTGATTTTATGCTTTGTCCGACCTTGTCCATTATTCTTGAATTAAGAGAGCAAAAGCAGTGGAAGGTTTTCAAGTACCAGTACCTTCTGCCCTGAAGGAATAACTTAACTAGACTGGTGAGTCTATTTCCTACTACTTTTGGCTGTCACAACTGATATCCAGAAGTGATTGTATGCTTGGTGATGGTGAAGCACCATAGCTCTCACCGTTACCTCATTAGATCACTTCTCCTTATTTTGTGAGTTTGTGTTAAATCTTTTAATGTTTCCATGGTGTTCCACACTGAAAGTCTGTCCCAAATGTATTATTATGACTTTTTATCAAATAGCATTACAGATAATATTGAATCATGTTAGTTCACCAAAACAACTTTTGTATGTATGTAAAAAGGTTATTTTATTTACCATGCTATAAGCTCCCCAGATTAAGTTCACTAATGTTCCATGGTTTAGCTTTTCTTCCATTTTGTTAGAGGCAGTGATATGTTTCATATTTTGTAGAAGATTGAAAGCCATGTGATGCAATTGGTGGAAAAAAAGCAAATTGTAGATTGAGTCTGGCCTCATTAAAGTGTCCATTGCTGTTGTTTGGTGGAACGTGTGGACTTAACTTAAAGCCTGAATGCTCTAAATTGAAGTAAATTGCTGTGATTGGTTGTTCTTTCACATTTTCCTGGCAGACAGACAGATCTCTGGGCAGCTGTCACAATACACAATAACCACAGCACAAATACATTTGTATTTATTTTATTTAATTTTAATGTCAGTCAACATTGAAGGAGGTACCATTTTACACCTTTTTTCTCAGTGAGACATTAGAACTATAGAGAACGTGGGCATCATTTCTGGTGAAACCAGGTTGTAGTTACAGGATAATTTCATAATGATTTTGATATGGTTTGTTGGGCA
Organism: Protopterus annectens; assembly: GCF_019279795.1. Taxonomy (NCBI): domain Eukaryota; kingdom Metazoa; phylum Chordata; order Ceratodontiformes; family Protopteridae; genus Protopterus; species Protopterus annectens. The sequence goes on from NC_056735.1 coordinate 1,022,803,876, forward strand.
GGCACAATATTTGTCAAACAGCTAAATAGCCATTATATTTATGTGCTTCCTTCACTGTCAGGCTTTGTACACTGTCTCAAAAGAGTTACATTCCACTTGGTCACAGTGTATGTGTTTTGTATCCAAGTATTTTATTAGAGGTCCTGCCTTCAGTGAACTGACATATGTATCTTATATACAGTTAGTAAATCCAGCATTTCAGATGGCATTTGTTGTCACAGTCTAGCTGTATGTTTGGTTTCCAGATGGATGCTATTCAACCTTTGAAGCCCAGAATAAATGTGTACTAAGTTCTCCAGTGGTTTTAGTTCATGTGCTTTTGTAACCACAGTCTGACATTTTGCCTTACATTTGGTTTTCATTAGAGGATCTGTTGTAATGCTTTGCAAAGTACTCTGAATAAAAGAATGGCCTAACTACTACTTTACTGAGTTGTCATTACATCAGAAATAATAGTCCAATTTCTTTATCCTTGCTAGAGAAGTTTTTCCCCCACTGGGTATATTACTCCCCCTAGCCAAATTTAGACTCACTTGATATAAACTTCATTACAAGGTAAAATGTTGTGTATTTATCTTCCAGATGGAGTGACCAGCAGAGCACATTTTGTATCTGAGGCTTATAATATATTATTCTGAGAAATTTGCTATAGTACTTTCTACTATTACAAAATAATTGGTCCTTTCTTGCTAGGTATAACCAACAGACGTTTGTAGCCATTTGGATGCTTTGGTTTTGCCATTCACAAAAAGTCATATATATATATATATATATATATATATATATATATATATATATGTGTGTATCTGTATGTTTGTGTGTGTGTGTGTGTGTGTGTGTGTGTGTGAGTGTGTGTGTGTGTGTGTGTGTGTGTATATATATATATATATATATATATATATATATATATATATATATATACATATATGTGTGTGTGTGTGTGTGTGTGTGTGTGTGTGTTACAATAACATTATTTTTGAGTTCTTATAAAATGAGAACCCAAAATGCTCTTTTCTAAGAAAATTACTTTCCCTAAAAGGCATTAAGTTGCACACAACAATATAAAAGTAAGGTTATCAGAGTGTCTTGTTTTGAAATTTTATAGAAATATTTTGAAGCAGTGCAGGGATATTGTCATTTGACGTCAGGGTAGAAGTCAAGTTAGTATGACCATTGTGTAGTGACTGAGTGCTGTCCAGTTTTGTAGTGTCTCTAGATAATAAACATGTTGCTAACATTTGGTGCTTCATTGTGTTTTACATGCTGATATATTTTGATTCATCTTTATATGCCTTTAGGTTTTTAACATTTGTTTTTTGACTATTGTCTTTCAGCAGTTGGTCTTAGACATTAGGGATTTAACAATGTTCTCTTTGAGCTAATGTGCTTTGAATAAAATTCCCATTAGGTATTCTCTTCGTTGTTATGTTCACTGTATGCTCTGTGTATTAGGTGTACTTTGTATAATAGTATTTTACGTGTACATTATGTTGATTGGCTTAACTGTTTGTCTCTAGCTCTATTTGCTTTGCAGCCTAAGTCATGCCTTTAAGGATAACAATCATTAAGCAGGTAAAATAAATTTTGATTAGGGCAGAATCCTAGTGACAGTGACATGCAGTTATTTCTCAATGCTGGTTTAAGTGCCATTATATGCTGCTGTCGATGGGAATACTGTCTTCCCATAGCCCAGTCACTCTGTCCGTTGTAGCTCTAATGTATAGATGAAGTTCTACAGGGGGCATCTGATCCTAAATTAACAGCCATATGTATATCTCCTGACCCTGGAATATTTCAATTTTGCTTCCCCCGTGTTTCTGAGTGTATTTTGCTGTGGTAGCTACTGAAGATTAAGAGATATAAATGTGCCAGTCTCATTAAATTCTTCTCCATGAAAATATATGTTGGATATACTGTCAAGTGGAGGACCATTTCCAAAAAAGATCAGGTAATCTGAGTATAAATCAGTTTTACACTGGTGCACACCTCTAAGAAGACTAGGTAATCTGAGTATAAATCAGTTTTACACTGGTGCACACCTCTAAGAAGACTAGGTAATCTGAGTATAAATCAGTTTTACACTGGTGCACACCTCTAAGAAGACTAGGTAATCTGAGTATAAATCAGTTTTACACTGGTGCACACCTCTAAGAAGACTAGGTAATCTGAGTATAAATCAGTTTTACACTGGTGCACACCTCTAAGAAGACTAGGTAATCTGAGTATAAATCAGTTTTACACTGGTGCACACCTCTAAGAAGACTAGGTAATCTGAGTATAAATCAGTTTTACACTGGTGCACACCTCTAAGAAGACTAGGTAATCTGAGTATAAATCAGTTTTACACTGGTGCATACCTCTCAGCTGTCCAGACTTTGGATGATGCCCTTTATTTGTTCTACTTCCCTTATAAAATTAGAAGTTATTTTCTGAAGTCCTAATTACTTTTCCTTCTTCCTTAGCTGTAATGGTAAAACAAAAGTCAAGAGGAATGGGATAAGAAATTATGTTCTGTGTGAATAGAAGTTAATGCACTGTATGAACAATAAGATTTGAGGGCCCTAGCCTTCAGGAGCTTCTGCCGGTTGTATATTTCTGTTGAGATTACTTTGTGAATTGACTGTAATAGTTCTGTAACAGGCTATCATAAGGAAGCCAAACAATTGCAGTTGGTTTGTGAGTAGTAAGTGATATAAACTATTAAATACCCTATTAGCAAAAACATTATCCACTTTATAATTGTCTAAAGTAAGGGAAGGATTTTTTTTATGGGCATCAGTGGGCTGATTGTAATGGGGCAGGAAAATTTCAATAAGAAAGAAGGTTATTTGCATGAATTGATCCAGATCAAGAAGCATCAAGTGTAAGGTTCTCAAAGATTTGCTGGGAAGTCTAGGCAGGCAGGAGATATGACACAGTATGCCTGGCATCACTGGCTCAGTATATTCTATAGAAGATGAAGATCATGATGTTGAGAAAATTATTCTAATTCATTTGTTTACACGGCTACATTCCTATGAAGAAAGGCAAACTCAATTAATGAAGCAGTTGATAGCAGGTATGCATCTTTTACACATATTTTGTGTAATATTTTGCTGTTTTCTCATGCCTTACCAGTTATTTACTGTGCCATACTGTGCCCCAGCAAGAAAAGTAACCCAAAGTTACCACTGGTAGGTACTGGTAGGAATGGGACATGATCTGACAAAAAAAAAAAAAGAAAACTTCTGAAATAAAAGTTATTTCACTTCAGAAGTATAGACAGAAATTTATAAAAGGTGTTAGCACAGAAACATAGAGGCTAAAATAGAAAAAGAATGGTATAAGAGTGAGAACCCTCAGACAAAGTGACTCCTTGAAGTGCAGTAAGTGGGAAAATGTAGAGTCCTGGGCCTATTTCCCCTAATGCAAAGCAGAGACTGAAAATAAAAGTAAACATTTCTTGAACTGTACCTGTAATAACAGAAGCAAAACCAATTATAGATTTTGTTTTCAGATATGCAGAGGCAGCACTACACTAGGGTTCACAGGGACATGCACCTTCCCTGGGAATCTCTATGCTCCAGTACTTAGCAGCACAGTAAAAAAAATAAAAGTTCTTGCTCTTTTTTTTTTGTTGTTTTTTCTGTGGCCAAGTCAATAACAGCCTACTTGACTGCATATCTTTGTTCTAGGCTGCTCTGCTTTCAATAGCTTAAACGCCGACCCATTAAAGCAGAGTAACAGAAATCTCAATTCTTGTTTGCTGAATGTTCTTTTTGGGGAAATGCTTAATGTGCTGGAGTTTCTCTCTTTCTTTGCTGGGAAAATGTCTCAAGTATATGAATGTGTGTGTGTGTGTGTGTGTGTGTGTGTGTGTGTGTGTGTGTGTGTGTGTGTGTGTGTTGCATGTGTGTTGCGTGTGTGTGTTTTAGCTCACAATGGGGACATTTTGAATTCAGCATCCCAGAACAGGATTTCATCTGAACACTTCACTTGAACATATTATGGACATCCCAGGGCCAGAACAGTTATAATTAGAGTGCTAGCATTACTGAGAATAGGATGTCCACAGACATGATACCTCAGAGTGCTTCAGTTGAACCTCCTAAGGACATCTCAGGGCAAGAACATTCTTCGTTACAGTGTTTGCAGTACTGAAAATCAGATGTCCTCAGACATGACATCCCGGAACAGCTAATTACAGATATTAGAATTTCATATTATTCAGAAAACTGCAGGTGACATTTTTACCCTGTCCTATTTTTAGAGCCATTTGTTAACAAAGATCACCATCTGGTTAGGTGTCTTGTTCAGAGTCACAGACTAGGCAGACTGAGATAGAAAGAATCAAACACTGTACCCTTGACTACAAAAAGTAGTTCATTAAAACATTAGAGCCTTTGTCCTACTCACTAACTGTTAGATCTTAATTAATGCTTTCATTTTCTGATAAAGGTTTTACAGTAAGTTAATGACATTCATTAAAATTTCATAGCTCTTGATCAGTAAATGCATGCTGATGCAAAATGTGTTATTCTCTTAACATCTCTAAGTGAATTTCAGTAGAATTCCTCTTATCTTTATCCAGTTTTCCAGATTTTTTCTCATATGCATGTATATCCTATTCATTATCTTTTTTTCCTTGTAAAACACTGACATTTGTAGTCAGGTTGTAATGCCAGTCATTATAGTCTTTTAGTTTTTATAGTTCCATAAATCCCTGTCCATGTGATAACAATTGCACTGTTAACTTTTGAAGTGAATTAGAGCTGTCTGCCAGTTAAAGCTCAAAGATTTTAATGAACTGTTTCCTGCAGTCAAACTACAGGGAATGAATCATTCCACCTCTGTTTGCATACTGTGTAACTTTGAACAAGTCTCTTAACCAGATTGTGTCCATGGGTTTCTACTCTTATAGAGATATTTTGTCAAATGGGTTTACCTAGTTAAACGCAGATACATATAACAATTAAAATCTGTCCTCCAATTGTTTTTCACTTTCTTCAGAATTCTTGATTAAAAAAAATGAGAGATGTTCTAATCTGTTCTGTGTTAAATTCATGGCTTCCTGGCAAATTGTTGTACATTGCAGTCATTACATAATGACAGGCATAAAGTGAGTTTCAAATGTTGCATCCATATACGATAAGTCCCTAAAGCAGGCCAGCAATCAAGGAGACTCAATCCTCACCACTGACTCCAGTGAGGGATGGACACTAAGATCTCCCTGCACCAATCACAATTTCCCTTAAGAGCACACAGGAAGCATGCTCCAGACCTGACTCACTTTCTCTCTGCAGGCCCACAAAAAACTCCAGACTGACAAATTTGGAGCTCTGTGTCCCTGTTCCCAGTAGCTGACACACTTGTATGTTTGAGTTTCACATACATATTCACACATGGGAAAAGCTGGGACAGATTTACCAGCTGTTCTCCTTTCTGCCCAGACTCTGAGGTAATCATGCTGCCACCAGTCAGCTACGCTATGGCTCTTACAATGTATACCCATATATACTCTGTAAAATTAATACTAATACAAATGGTAGGGTGTGACCAAAGCAGCAAGGCTTTCAGGAGTGTCCACAGTGTTACTAAAACAAGCATAAGTACTCTTAGAATGTTAAAAGTATTCTCTAAAGGACCAGACACAATGAATGGTATTAAAATATGTAATGATGAATAATAAAACAGAAAATAGGAGAATACTGTACACAATAAACAGCAGAGTTTCATTCACAGAGATATAAAAATAATACAGTTGGTTAGTTTCTTACAGATGCAGAAAACAATAATAAACTATTCTCATTAAATGTCCCTGACTGACTAAAGAATTACTGTTCCTTGACTACTTACTAAAGTAAGACAAGCTGATGTGTACTGCGTGTCTTACCACAGCAAAAGCTAGATGATGTCTGTCTTTGTCTGTGTTGATGTGTGAGATATATCCTGTCAGAAAACTTTCCTGTCAGGTTCTAAAGTGGTGATGTGAGAGTCTCAAAGAAACCAGATGCTAGTTAGAGGATGACATCACCTCTGGTCACCAGACTCTTGTACAATACACACACAGCTTTGCTAAGACCTGTGACAGCATCTGAATGCTATAGCATAATTTCAAATGTCCACCCTTCCAGGGTTCTTTGATAAACATACACATTTGATCAGTTACAACAATACAACCTAAGATGCATGCATACATTCTTTCTGTCCAGCAGGACCTACTGATGATTCACTGTTAACACAAGCAACTTTACACATATATTTTAACTCAAACATCTGCACAAATCAGTGTGATAATCAAATAAAGTAAATTTCTTTACAAAACTCCAGCTAGCTATGAAGGCATATGTACAAATGTACTGCCCTACTCTCCCTGGCACAGACGGCACTACCTCATAACATCACACTCAGATTACTGGAGCTTGAGTCACAGTTGTACAAGCCTGATGTCTCTAGGTGACATTATCGTATATTAGTTTGTTCAAATTGAAGCAAGGTCATAATGTCCACACGTTAGTGAATTGGGAGTGATATGAATTCACTAGACCTTGAAGAAAAGGGAAGACAGGTTCAATATGAAAGATGGAAATTGTCGTGACTGATGCATTGTACATTTCTGACTGCAGCAATCTCAGATACAATTCTGGGCATAATCATTATCTATGAATTTATTCATTTGCTTGATTTCAAGCAATATCTGAGGAGTACCCACACATGGAAGGGGGTGTAATTGATGGTCATATCTGTGTGTGTGTGTGTGTGTGTGTGTGTGTGCACGTGTGTGTGTGTGTGTGTGTGTGTGTGTGTGTGTGTGTGTGTGTGTGTGTGTGTGTGTGTGCATGTGTGTGTATCTATATCTATATATCTATATTATCTCTATATATGTCTATATGTATGTATATATATATATATATATATATATATATATCTGTATACACACACACACACACACATATATATATATATATATATATATATATACAGAGAGAGAGAGAGAGAGATAGATGGATCTAGGACGTTTGATATAAATATATATATATATATATATATATATAGAGAGAGAGAGAGAGAGAGAGAGATGGATCTAGGACGTTTGATCAAAAGATAAAACATCCGAATCCATTAAGGGCGAGCATAATTACACAAAAGTGCTTTTCACCGAAGCACTTTCACATAAGTATGCCTGTTGCGAAGGCCGTAGTACAGTGCGGATAACGGAAAATTCCCTTTTTCCCACTGTAGTGCGGTCTCAGAGGGAGAATATTAAAGTAGGGTGCATGTGGGGGGGGCCTGCAAAAACATTAATGGAGCTTTTTTTTTTTTCTTTTTATTAACATGCTTTAACGAAAGCGCTTTTTCAATGCAAGTGCTTTTGTTAAAGTGTGTTCGGTGGTTATGGATTCAGATATTTGATCTTTCGATCAAACGTCCTAGATCCATATAGATATATAGATAGATATATATGGATACTGGCCTTTGATCAGAAAGATTTCTTGAAAAGAGAAAATGCCAGTAGCACTGATCAAAAAAAAAAAAAATCAGCTGATTGAACATTACCAGCTTTATTTATTTATTTATTTATTTATTTTTGCAAGATTGCAGTGCAGCAAGGGTATGTGAAATTGCTCTTTCCTTCCTGTGTGTGATCCTAGCTGGGGGAGGGGGTAGGTTCATCTGGAACACTGTATGGTTAAGTGACTTGTTCAAAGTTACATATATATGTATATGTGTGTGTGTGTGTGTGTGTGTGTGTGTGTGTGTGTGTGTGTGTGTGTGTGTCTATTGTGTATGATCAAAACACCATAATATTGAATATAAAACACTGAAAAAATAAGTTTGATCATAGACAATAGTGAAAACCAAAAAAAAAAATGAAAGCAATAATACTTAGAGAGGAACATTATTTCATCTCCCAATATTAAAACTAAAAAAAAAAACCATAACACTAGCCTCAAATATATCTGAATAGTGGCAGTGTTACAGGCAGGTTTTGATGACATTAAGGTATAGGGTTAGGGTTGGGGGAAGGGGCAGCCTTAGGGAAAAGGTTAACCACCATTACTAAAAAGAGCAGGGGAGCTCCACCCCCTTGCACCATCTTAGTAATAGGTGCTAACCCGTACCCAAATGCCATCTCTTCCCCAACCCTAAACCTACACCGTAACATTATTAAAATCTTCACATAACGCTCCCACTACACAAGACAGACTCAGACACACAAACATTCACAAATGTCAACAAACAACACTACAGTTATCCCCTAGCCTAACCTAACCCTTACCCTTATCCTAAAATACACAAACTTGCACACAAACACACAACACCCATTCTTCATTCATCCCTGACCCTACCCCTTACTCTCACACACACACACACACACACACACACACACACACACACACTGCCTCACCTCCTCCCTTTATCTAAATTTCATACCATCAACATATCCATCATTCGGCTATCTGTACCATCAAAATAAATCATACCCTTGAGTTTGTCAGACAAAAGTACGTTTAGTAAAATGCAAGGGAATATATATAGTATGAAGGAAGCAATGAATTGTAGTTATCAAGTGCAACATTATATGAACAATATTCTTTGGGTACACCAATAGTACGTTTATTAGTTGACTGTGAATAAACGGGATAGCACAAATTCTATGAGTTTAATGTTATTAACTAAGAACACATGTTCAATTTATCATATTTTTCTGCAGGCACATGGGTATTTAATACAATGTAATCAAAAGCATGACTAACTCTTGAAAAAACAAAGAAAAACACAAGCTCTGATGTAGCTAGGACAACTCCAAAACGTTTAATGTGAAGCACTTTTCGTCGACCACCATTGGAAGACTTCTTCAGACAAAAAAGGAAACAACATACACGACTTTTAAAATAAAAAGGGCACCAACAAACCACATTAATTAATTAAGTTATCACTCTGGTTAACTGTTTGAGTGCTTGATTAAATGGTTGAACAAAATGATGTTTTACATCAAACATCCTTTTTCTTATGTCAACAAAAAGAATAATGTCATTAAAAAACCTTTAACAAGGTCAAAACATTCGTTCTAAAAAAACATGATACAACTGTACTCCTGTATGAAAATACAGGGACAATGAGTAAAAGCATTTATATATAAATATGTGCATGTAGATATATACTTAAAAATAAAAAAAACATAAAAAAGTGATGTTTAAACAACCGGACCACTGTTACAACCCAAAGGAATGTCAGTAATGTCAGTACTTAATAGAACTAGAAAGTGCAAAGGTCTAAATTCTAAACACTAAACTTGCCTAAAGTGTGAAACCATAAGTATTGTCTTGTACTAGTAAAGAGATAAAATTTAAAATTTAATTTATATCACCTCAGTAGACTTCTCAACTTTAAAATGCATGTTAGTGATGTAACCTCGTTTAGACCAGGGAGAGTGTAGGAATTCATCCTAAGCTGCCAAACCAGTTCACGGTTTTCAAGCAATAACTAGTACGGTCCACCTTTTTCATCAACTACTACCTGGTCTATAACTTTAAACAAAAGAGCATGGGATGGGTTTTCATTGCAGTGTCTCACTATAGTAACAATGCCCCAGCTCTTCACATTAAACTTTTTGGAGTTGTCCTAGCTACATCGGAGCTAGTGTTTTTCTTTATTTAATACAATGTGTTTGGGTAACAGTGGTTTGTGTGACATTTACTGCAGGTGTGTAAGGCTGTTAGCTGTTAATGAGCTGTTTCTCGAAGTGCAGGGTTTGATTTCTTCAGCTTCTATTTAACTTCTATCTGACTCTGACCAAGTAACTTCACCAGACAGTACTCCTGGGCTGCTACTGAAAAGGCAGACTGTTTGAATTTTGAATTACTGTATTATTCACACCAGAAATTAGTATTTCAATATATTCTAATTTCATTATGAATTCTAAAAGGTCTGTGGTAGTTTAATGGGTTGTCAGATGCATTTTCAATAAATGTGAGTTTTTAGGGAAGAGAAATATACTGTGTGTTGCACCAAATCTGTTTTCAATGTGAGAGTGTTTCATTATGTTTAGTAAATCATTTTCAAGTGTTTTCCTGTAAAATTTGAAATACAAGTTTTAATTAAATTCACATATCTCTAATCACTGTAAAAGTAAAGAAGGAAGTACTATGCAAGCTGACAAGCTTGAAAAGAGTTTTATGGTAATTGTAGCCAGACATCCAAATCAAGGGACACTGGCATAAATGGGACTGGGTCCCAGTCCATTACATTGCCTAGGATCCCATTTGTCCATTTTCCATCACAGTTCTTTGGATAAGCAATTTGCTTGAAGTCTCACAGTAGGCAGATAGATGTAGTAAGACTCAAACCTTTCATCCTTGACTGCAGGCACCAGCTTAATAAGAGCTTAGGGCATTAATCTTCTGCTGTAACTCCAATATTAACTACATTATTTTATAATTCACTGAGGATTGCAGACAGCTAATAATGCCTCCCATTTGCGTTTCATTGTTTTTGCTGTTCAAAAAGTACATGCAGATACCAAATGTGTTATTCTGTTAACATTTTTAAATTAATATGAGAACCTTGCCTCTTACCTGTCTCTGATTTTGCAGATCATCTCTGATTTTGTCTTATATCTATGCCCTGCCCATAATAACTCATCAAGCATTCAGCACAGGAGACTAAAACTCTGTATTGTTAATAATCTCCTTCTTGTGCCAATGGGTTGATTCTTTCCAGCTTCATTGGGTTCCTGGTTGACTCTTAAGTCATTTTGCAAAACAAGTGCTCCCAGGTCACCACTGAGAATGGACACTTTATCCAAAGGTTTTATCTAGTCTGCAAATTAGTTAAAAAATAGTTACTTTTCTGGTAAATAACTGAGGATTATAGCCTGTCATTAATGTCAGTCAGAGTTTCATACTTCTTATTACCCAGCTAATGCATGTCCATTTACCATCTGTTGTTCTGTTAACCTTTTTCAGTGAATGACAGTTATTTTGCACTTAAATCTGTGAACTGTAAATGAAATACATCCTGTAGTCAAAAGAACAGTTTGAATTCCTCCAGCTTCATCTGCTTATGTTGTAACTTTGAACAAGTCAGGTGGTGTTCCTGAACCACCCCTGAAAAGAAGCACTTTTACAAGTAGACTTACTTGGTTTACAAATGCTTAAAAGAAAATAATATTTAAACATTCTCTATTATTTTCATGTTTGCCCACCTTCTCCTGTTTTTGGCTTTCCTTGTAAATGTTGTAGCTTTCAGGCCAACTGTTGTGGATTTCAGACACTAAATAATTACAGGCATCTGGGTTTCAGACTTGGTATTATTCAGAAAAAATGTTTTCTAATTCACAGCTTGTCATCCTAGCAACCTGCAAAGTGTATAAGAAAAATATTTAAAATTTGTTCCTGGTCTTGTGCCTTTGTTTCTGATTTTTGAGCTAAGAAGTTGAGAGTGGACTTACACTGTACCATTCTGACAACAGTGATATGAGACACATTTTTGGGCGATTACTTATAAATTGATTCATTCACTTGATCTCAAGCAGTATCCGAGGTGTATATTTTATACAAGCGGTTGTAATTGTGTGTGTGTTTGCATGTGTACATGTGCTTATGTATATTTGCGTGTGTGCAGAGGATGCATTTCTCATCTGTCACTGATTATTTTCTCTTACAAGTGGCCTGTTCCTCACAATATGTGCAACTTTCTGGGAAACTGTTGTGTACTGAAGTCAATAAATAATGACAAACAGGAGTTTCAGACTTTGTACCATCTAGAAAATGTTTGCTAAAGCAAAGCCTGCATGTTATCAAATTTCTAAGTATATAAGACCAATATTACATTATTTTCAAGATTTTAGGTGTTTGTCTCTGATTCTTCAGCTAGGAGGATGGGAGGACACAGGGATGCAGTTATTTACACTGTATGATTTTCACTTTTGCTCATTCCTTTTATTGCAAGCAAACATCTGATGTGTACACAGTCATACATTGATGGTTGTGTGTGTGTGTGTGTGTGTGTGTGTGTGTGTGTGTGTGTGTGTGTGTGTGTGTGTGTGTGTGTGTGTGCGTGCATGTGTGTGTGTGTCCTCATTTTGTTGAATATTGAGAGTGTATATATTATTTAGTTGTTAATAATTTTGACAGCATGAGTTTAATGTTATTTTAACATTTTTAATTTAGCTTGTTTTTGCAGGCAAGCTGGTAAGAATGCAATGTGTGTAGGCTACAAACCTTTGGCTGGCACTTAGTTCACATGACTAAGGTTACAAGCTGTTAATGAGCTGCTTCATGTAGTATTGGGTTTGATTTCTCATCCAGTGTCTGGTGAATGTTTGACTTTGGACCAGACATTTCACCAGGCAACTCAGGGCTACTAATGAAAATGGAAATTTGAGTCTAGTGGGCTGTGCAAGGCTGTTAGCAAATGTGCTACTCATGTATCTTTTGAATTGCTGCACCTTTCCCTTAGCTACTAATTAGTGCTTCACTATATGCTATTTAACTAAGAATCCCAGCTGGTCCCTTATAGGCTAATGGGTTGTCAGGTGCATTTTCAATACTTCTGATTTTAAATGGTACAGAAGTTTACTCTTGTTTGTACTAAGTCAGTTTTCAGTGTGAGAGTAATTTTTTTCTTAGTAAATGGCTATCAGTGTTTTTTCTGTAAAATTTGAAATACATTTTAAATTTAATTCAAATCGCTAAAATTCAGGCTAAAGAGAGATGCTGACGTAGATGAAAAAATGGGATCGGTTGTTACCCCTCCTATTGTTTCCAGTTGGCAAAGCTGGTTTGCCCTACCTGAACTTCTATAATGCAGGCTTAAAAGAGAACAGCTTGACATTGCTAAGGAAACCTGGAAGCGGGAAAAGACATTCCCCCGGATGCACTATCCTTCCATGCAGGACTAGCTTAGTCCTGCATGGAAGCAGCCATTTAGGAGCAGGATGGCAGTGCGCCATGCATATTAATGAAGACACACTGCCTGAGCTCCTAAATGGACACTGAGCATCTATGAGTGCAGGGGGCATGTCTGAGAGCAGAGCTCTCAGAATATACATGGTCCTGCAATGAAGAACAGCAGACTATGAATAAGAATGAGCGAGACCGCTCATCGGTGTTCGCATACCCACAGCAACATCTCCCCACATCTACAAGAGCAATAGTTAAAACATGAAATATAAATAAGTTTTTTTTTTTTTTAATGAAACAGATTAAATTTAACCATAGGTGCATGGGTTTGCCCATCGCTTAGCTACGGTTAATGCAGCTTAAATGGCACAAGAGTATAAAAAGCAAGATATATGCAAATGAAGCAGTACAGCAATAGTGTAGTGGGAAGAGCATTTGCCTTATGAGCAGTCATTCCCGGTTTGTGTCCCACTCCAATACAATCCATTTTCCATGTCAAATCACTGTATGATCAATTTATTTTGTTGCATAATCTACGATAACATATATTTATAACACTTATATATTTATAACATATATTTGTGAACTGGAGTACTGCATTAAATGCAGATGAGAGGTGTCATTGTCATAATGTTGCAAAGTCCACAGATAATCACAAGTGCCCCATACAGTATATGTACATAGGAATCAGGGATACAAATGGAAGGTAAAATGTGTAATGAATGATAGCGCCATACAGTTTCCAAATCTACCACCTTCCCAAGAACCATTAGACATTACTGTCTAAATTAGTGTGGTGGTAAGTGAGAATAAGCATTAGTAAACAAGTGTAAGCACTATTAAGCAGAAGTAAAAGGTAGAAAGCATATTTAAGCAGTAGTAAGCAAGTTTAAGCCCATTTTCATGGAGGTAAGCAATGCGTACACAGGTTAAGCAATACTGAAGCTAACTCTCTGTTAGCATATTTAACTGGCAGTTAGCATTGCTTGCCTACGAGCAAACCAGTGCAAACCCACTTACAATTTCTTAAAAGTTCCTTAAGCACTCTGTATGCATCAGCTGCTGTTCTGGCCAGAAACAAAATAAACAGCCTTTGCAGGTCTTGAACCCAGAACCCTGCACACTATAGTCATGGTTAGTTAATCACTAAGCCATCACAGCAGTACATAAAAGTGAGGTATCACCAAACAGATCCTCACTATAGAAAATTCAAACTGAACATGTGGAAGGAATCTATATACAGTCTTATGTTGTATAACCTACTACATAACATAAATGTGTGAACTGAAGTACTGCATTAAGCCCAGATGTGAGGTGTCATTGTAATAAAGTGTTGAAATCCCCTAATAAACACAAGGACTCCATACAGTGTATGTACACATGAATCATGGCTACCAAACACATATATAACATGTAATGAATAATAATCAATGCCACAATGCAAATATAATTCAACTTAAATATTAAGCAACGCTAAGCATTACACAGCCCAGCTTGGTAGGTGTAAGCAATGTGTAGGCCAGCTAACTCAGTCTGCTCATTTATATACCCCTTTAAGCAATGCCAACTTTAGGTAAGCAGGTTTGCCCATAGCTTAGCCTTTTCAAAACCATCCAGTCATGTTAAAGTGAGGGAAACTGGCCCTATTTAAACCCAACAGGTCGGAATACATCTCATAACTGGTTGTAGCCTCCCCTTGTAGGTACTATGTCTGGAATGGGAGAGGGTGTGTGCTTTCTGGCACAGTGTTGGGGCATCCAGGAATCCAGAGTAATGGCAGGACTCCGTGTGAAAGACCATGAAATGAGACTGCTGCAGGGGCAGTACCAGGGTTCCCAATACAAAGCAGAAGCCTGGGACCATCTCGCCCATGACCTCACCAGTGCCACTGGCATACCCCAAACTGGTGAGCAGGTCAGGCATCACTGTGCCGACCTGAAGCGTCAAAAGGGGGATCTCTTGGATCAGTGGATTCAAGAGGCTAGGAGGACAGGTGTGGTCCCAGCCATGTGTAAATATATGTCTACTACCTGTTGAATAATTGCCAGCTCATGTATATTATGGATAGGTATGGCTAAATATTCCTCTTATGTCTTTCACAGCGGCAAGTGAGCAGGCTATGAATGAGGAGGCCCATAGATGTCAATTGGAGTGGTTGCAATGCGAGGCAGATTAGTAATACTCTTGCATTTACTGTCATAGGAAATAAATCTAAAAGTAGTAGTAAGCTAATTGCCTGTATAAAACCTGTATTGTTTAAGGCATGTACTGCTTACACCAGAGAATATGACAGGAAGAGTCTCATACAGGTTGTATGTAAATAAAAGCATAATAGCCTGACAATAAAGGTCTAACTGCTGGACTGCATGTGCTTACTCTGGTATCATATGGTAATGTAGATTTGCAAACACTTAATAGCACTGTTGCATTAAGCACTGTTACCCACACTGTGCTACATAAATAAAATGTGTAGGAATGTCTGTATCTGACTGTTGTAATCCCAAGAAGTCATATAGTGCAACTGAGAGAGACATAGACAGAAAATAGTGAAAAGACAAACAACAAAATCCAAATAGCACACTCAATTGAGATGTGAACTGTTGTATTTTAAGCACACACAGGCATGGTTCAAATCCTGGGAGTGGTAATAGGCTGAATACAGAATTATACCCCACAAATGTACATATATGTCCAGAATGACCAGTAAATTGGCCCATATCTGCTGCCTGACACCCTGTCCCCCTGAGAAATCAGTGGGATGATCCCAGATATTTACACTGCAAAAAAGAAATAAAACTGTCAGACATCTATGAGAACAAACCTGTCACTCTAGCAACTCCCCAAAATGTTATGAGACTAATAAGCTAAGTGTGTCCAATCTTCACCCCCATGTGTCAAGCTGTGACCAGAGTGTGTACAGTAACAGAGTGAGATATATCTGCATAATACTAATGTGGAATCTGGTAATTTGTGTGGCAACATTCAGGTAGTGCTAACACACATTGCTCCCACAGGTCTGTCAGATACGAACACTGTACCTAGAAATAAAAGATTGATATTCTGTACTGCTACTGTTTACTCTGGTATTGTATGGCATTGTTAGTGTTGCAGTTGCTCTGAATAATAAAGTATTACTCATCACTGTCACCCACACTGTGCTACATAATATAACTGTCTAGGAATTCCTGTATAAGAGTGTTGTAATACAAGGTCAGGATGTAATCTACATGAGAATTATAGACAGAAATCAGATAAGAGATACACAGCAATATCTATATAGCACACACAACTGTGATGGACAGTGTTTTATTTTTAGCAGACACAGCTATGGTCCAAATCTTGGGAGTGGTAATAAGCTGTATGCATAATCATACCCCACAAGTGTACAGAAATGTCCAGAATGTCCACTTAATTGGCCCATATCTGCCGGCTGTCACCCTGTCCCCCTGGCATATCAGTGTCCTAATCTCTGACATGTAGGCAGCATTTCATGTCATATAACTGACTGTAAGGCCTGTATGTATTTGGAAAATGTCAATGAAAACAAACCTGTCATTGTAAAATTCACTAAAGGTTTAAGAGGGCAATAGTCGAAATATGTCCCGGTGGGTCACCTGCATGTGGTCAAGACATGCCCAGAGTCTGTGCAAAAAGACATGGACAGGTATGTGCATAACATCAACCTGGAATATGGGACTATGTACAGAAACAGTTAGTTAATGTTAACAAACAATTCCTCCACAGGTGTACCAGGTAAGAGGTGTATACTACAGGTAAAACCAATTCATGTATATAGTTGTCAACAGCCATACCACTGTCCAAACTAAGGCAATAGGGTAGTGTACTAATACTTGTAAGGTACAGATAACAGCACTGACTAGGAAAGTAATGCGAGCTACAAGAATACACTAGTTGTTAATTGACATATTTCTCTCCCCCCACCATATCTGCAACAATAATCTAAATACCCAACTCAATTGGCATGTGCTGACTTAACTCTATGCTGACTTAACTCTAATGTTGGGACATATGTCCTATTGTTCGATAATTATTTAAATCTGTTTCTATGCATGTGCTATGTTGAAATACTCTCACGTTGGTGGCATGGTGTCATCAGTGTACCTGCAGCTGTTGTAATTACCACTGTGGTCCCATATATGCATGTGTTCTGTTTGCTATGAAACTGTTCCATATCTGGAGTTTGGGTTAATGGGAATATCTATGCATCCTGTTATACCTAATCCTGGAATGTGTTGACTATTACTAACCCACATATGTTGATTAAACTTAAACACCATAGCACGTATGGGAATGCCCTGTCTCAACCTCAGCTGGCTATGGCACCGGGCACCAGCACTTCTGGGGCCCAACCCAGTTCCTCCTTGTCCATTGGTCCTGCACCACCCTTAGGTGGAACCGCCTCAGGGAATGGGGTTCACCCCCCCCCCGCTAGGAGCGGGAGCAGACAGGAACCTGTCACCCATCTCCAGGTCCAGGTCATGGTACATAGCAAGCTCAACAGAGAGTTTGGAGATCTGCTATGCCAGCTTGAGGGCTGTGTGTCATGACTAGAGGGTCGGCCTGGCTCTCCTACTCAGCCCCCAGCACAGCCACCTTCGGGGCTGTGAAGGTGCAGTGGTGACTGCCCATGGGTGGGGACCTCATTCCCACTTTTTCCACTAGGGGGCTCATGGGTTTCCTTCTGCATTTAGAGGTTAATTGATGTTAGCATGTGACACTTTAAATAGCGGCATCTTGCACAAGTTCTGGTTGTCTGAAGAAGTCTTGCTTACCTTATTGTTTTTTTTCCTGTCTCTATGGATTAAATTCTGTTTTCTGGAATTGTCCTGCTTCCTGTGGTCTTGTTTTTAGTATTTTGTCTGTTAACCTACCCAACCTACCTCCACAAATATACCTACTATCCCTCCCCAACATCCCACTCTCACCTGAAAAAAAAAAGGGGCAATCTGTTCCCCTAAAAAAAAATCTCGCCACATACATAGCTGCCCATTTCGCACACATGTCCACTGGACACGTAGTCTGGTCTAATTGGCTTAACAACATATTATTGTTGTTCTCACCCTTCTTTCAGGGGTATGAGTGTGCAAATCTATCTCCAAATTCAGTGTATATGCAGAGCTGTTGCTGAAGAAGAAATGGGCAGCTATGGACCTTCCCTATACCCTTCATGCACATTCCTAGCTATTTTCCCTACTGTCTTTCCCTTTTTGTGCCCTTTTTTCACCACTTTCCTATCAACCCTTTTTCATTTCTTTTAAAGACATTAGCATTGGGGTAAGTGGGAGTTAGCAATTTTAAGCAGCAGTAAGCAGGTTTAAGCTTGTTTGCATAGGAGTAAGCAATGCCTACACAGGTTAAGCAATTTAGAAGCTAACTGAGTATAAGAAACTGTAGCCCGAAGTTAGCATTGCTTAGCTCCATGCAAACCAACGCAAACCCACTTACAGCTGCTTAAAAGTGCCTTAATCACTCTGTATCCAACGGCCCTTGTTCTGCCCAGCAACAACAAAAAAAACCTTTCCAAGGCTCGAATCCAGGACCCTGCACACCATAGCTAAAGTGATTTATCACTAAGCCATGCCGGGTCTAGTTCACTTTGTCGTAAGCTGACAATACTGAATACGATATTGTCAGCATGACAATGTCAAAAGTTCAGAACACTGCTCAGGTAAACGGAAATCTCCGTAAGGGGGAGATTTCTGTTTACCTCAATGTAGTGTGGTCTTGGAGTTGGTATATTTAAGTAGGGTGGTGTGGGGGGGGTGAAGGGGGGCTTGACCCCCTTCAAATCCTAGTTAGTTTTTTTTTATTGATTTTTTTTTTAAGTTATTCGATATTTTACTACTTCGATCAATAAAGTTCAACCTTTATTAATTCGATGTAGCAAATTTTCTATAACGTGATATAGACGCGCCATGTCAGATATACATAACCCTAATCTTTTCACAAACATATCATCCAGCACAGTCATTCAACAGTACAGGAAAAGTATTTATACATGTAGATGTATATGTGTGTGTGTGTGTGTGTGTGTGTGTGTGTGTGTGTGTGTGTGTGTGTGTGTGTGTGTGTGTGTGTGTGTGTGTGTGTGTGTGTGTGTGTGTGTGTGTGCGCGTGTGTGGGTGTGTGTGTGTGTGTGTGTGTGTGTGTGTGTGTGTGTGTGTGTGTGTGTGTGTGTGTGGTTATTTTGTCTGTAGGTTCAATCTGATGGAGTGGAGGGAGGTTGATTCTCGTAGGATGTGTGTGTGCATGTGTGTGTTTGTGTGGTTGTCCATGTATGCACATGTGTGATTGCAGGGTTGTTCACATGGCAGTACTTCCCTTTGGAATCCTGCAGTATATGAACATGGACTAACACATGACACACCAGGAATACTTGCCT
Organism: Protopterus annectens; assembly: GCF_019279795.1. Classification (NCBI taxonomy): domain Eukaryota; kingdom Metazoa; phylum Chordata; order Ceratodontiformes; family Protopteridae; genus Protopterus; species Protopterus annectens. Next base: position 1,022,823,166 of record NC_056735.1, read on the forward strand.
GATATGTAATCACAGGACAGCTGATAGTATAATAAGGCCTGTAGCATGGAACAAGCATTTGGAGAGAAAGTAGACACCAGGTATACCCTTAGTATTGCATTCAGCAGAGAGGTGAATGACAGCCCACGTATGCAGCACTACAGATGCATTGGGGAATTACTAGACAACACCAGGAAGTGTATCCATATATTTCAGTTGTCACATGATAGGTTGATTGAGCAGCATATCTGGCCTATACTGAGCAATACTTACACATGACACTCCAGTGCATGACATTATGGAGTGAACGTAGTAGCCCCTCACATTTAGGAGCCCTGCTCATGATGTCCGGACATACACAGGATGAACACTGAATGACAGTTGTGAGGCCATGTAAAACCTACTCCACTCAGGTCAAGGAGGTAATGGAGTAACAGGTCTTGTGTTGTGATCACTCGTCTAGGCATTTAGAGGAATGATACGTTAATGAGTGGTATTAATGAGTGTATGTTACCAAGTATGATGCATGATGGGGAACGTATGGGAATAAATGTGGGACTGTCTATAAAATCACAGAAAGGTAGGTATTAAGGTGGAATGTGTGTGTGTGTGTGTGTGTGTGTGTGTGTGTGTGTGTGTGTGTGTGTGTGTGTGTGTGTATGTGTGTACTGTTATGCAATGCTGTACAGGTCTTAAAGTACATTTCTTGTTTTCCACTGCAGTTGGCGAGGTGGGTCAGGGTCCCTCTTGCATGCAATCTGATGTTGGTGTCCATACATACACCGAAGATGATGATAGTACTGTCGAGGCACAGGTGGGGTTGTCAGGGGCCAAAACAGCACCATCATTTGACATCCCCCTCTTAGATACCCCAACCCCGCACACAGTTTCAGTGCCTATACATACCCCATCCTCAGTGGCCAGAGCAGAGGGACAGTTGGCAGTTGGTGGCAGTGCACAGGCACTGTGGTAGCCATGCCTACTGTGTCTGGTCACAGCAGGCATAGCCGGATGTCTAGCAGGGCACCAGATAGGCAGATGTACCAGGGTGCTCATGGTAGGGCCACTGGTCATCATGCCACTGGCAGAAGCATCACAACTGGTAACACCAGGTGCATGTTTCAGGCTGTCAAGGGGGCGCAGTCATGTATGGAACTGTACACAAGACAGAGCCTGAGGATGCAGAGGGCTGCTCTTACATCTGCAAGTGACAACTTCCATGAACTGTCTGGTGACCTCCGTGCTCATACAGAGGTCATGGATAGAAAGTTTGCTGAGATGATTGGCCTCGTCGACCATGGTTTGTCCATGCTTGAACATGTGGTGGGAGTGCGGCAATGGCCACGTGGACGTAGGCCAGCAACACCAAGAGCTGGTGGTCAATGTGGACGTGCAAGGACACCAAGACGCTCCTGTAGTGGCAGTACCAGCCCCCGCACTGGAGGGGGGGTGCTGTCCACACCACAGCAGGCCACGAGCATGTCATCCTGGCCAGTCCCAGGAGATACATGGTTCCAGTAGAAATCTGTCATCATAAGGGGGGAGTAGCACATCAGGGCCTGTACCTGGACGTACCCATGGAACCCCTGGTAGGCACAGTCTGTGTGTCCATGGCCAGAGGCAGTGAACTGCAGACCCTGCCAGGTATGGCCTGTGGCTGTTCAAAAAACACCTGTACAGGGAAGCCACATGGCAGAACTGTGTGCATGCATACCCACACACTATACAAACACAAACAGGGCAACCTCATACCTACACACACCACATCAACATGTCCAATTCAACTAATTACACCTCTCACCCACACACATGGTGTCAAATGTATGGCCCACCCTCGGCCTGTGGCAAACCAAAAACACACCCTGTGCGTATGATGATACCTGTGCCACATCCCTGTCATCCATAACATTGATGCAGGGAAAGGCTAATATGGTTCTGATGCACACGGTGATTGTACTACAGTGTACTAATGTACTGCAGTGTAACCTGTTGTCAGGAGTAATGTTTCATGCATGCATGTCAGGTACTGTAGCCATCCAGCAATGATGCATTATAGCTGTTAATAACACTGGGTGATTGTGGTCTCCATAATGTTATCCATTTGTATTGTAGGTGTACATGTATCAGCAGGAGGATGGTCTGCAGTCATATTCCACAAGGGGTATGGCACTGTGTTGACACCATGGCTCTGTATATGTGTAGACATTACATGAGTGTATATATATATATATATATATATATATATATATATATATATATATATATATATATATATGTATGTAGATATGTATATGTGTATATATCTATACAGATATATGGATAAATATATATATATATTTATCCATATATCTATATAGATATATACACATATATATACATACATATATGTGTATATATATATATATATATATATATATATATATATATATATATATATATATATATATATATATATTTATATATGTACATTTATATAGATATAGCCACTCATATAATGTCTACACATATACAGATATATAGATACATATGCACATATAGTTATGGATATCTATATATATATATATATATATATATATATATATATATATATATATATATATATTATATATATATATATATATATATATATATATATATATATATATATATATATATATGGTGGTGCTGCGGTAGCGTTGTCGCCTCACAGTAAGACGTTGTCCTGTTCGATTCTCAGCCAGAGCGTCTTCTGTGTGGAGACATGCATTAATGGGCATACCTTCGTTGAAGGCTGTGCATCAGGGTTGGCAACTCGGCACGTAAAAATCTACTGCCAATCATTAGCAGACCGGAGTTCAGCTGTGGCAACCCCTAACCAGGTAAAAGCCAAAAGACTCATCAACATATATATATATATATATATATATATATATGTATACATATATATATATATATATATATATATATATATGTATACATATATGTTTGCCATATGTCCAGAACATGGAGTGGAGTCCTACCTCAGCACCAATAGTCCCAATCTTTTAGTGCATGGGGATGTCTTGTATGTATTGCAGGTATATATGTAGACTGTAATAGGGGTTTTCTTAACAGAAATCTTGGGTGTGGGAGGTCACATCTGCTTTTGAGATGTGCACCATTGGCTACTGACATCCTAAGGACATCATAGTACAGTACCACTGCTAGCACAGTAATAATCCTGTGAACTACAGCAGATATATGACCAACATATGTGGACAGCCTGGCACTCTGTGGTCAGTCCAGAGGTGTACACATATCCCCTTCATGTGAGACATGTGGACCACGCCTCCCAATATGGATGTTAATAGCGATGTAAATGGGTATATCACGTAAATACTGGACTACATATGTCCACACAGTTTATGAATGCACACACACCAGTCTGTCCTGACACATAATACCTGGTGGTACAGAGGTCACATTGCCACATACTACCCATTAGTTAATGACATACATCTGTTCAGCATCCCACTGCTTTGTTAGAAATACACAACAGTTATGGTGGCCTGGAAGCAGTATGTCTTGCAAATGACTGGGCATAACAGCTCACTAGGTAATTACACTAGGCTGCTAGGCATGTCACAAAGCACTGCACAAACTACAGGCAGACTGCCCCAACACTGGACTACATTTTGTATGGGGGAATACACATGTATCTGTGATTATAGCAGGCTCTACATACATGTCACAGCACAGAGTAACAGACACCTGTGAGAAAGTGCATACCCACAACCAATGTAAACACAGCCAAATCCACATATGGTACACAAGCTTAATATGACACTATATGGACTGTCTGATAAACACCATCCTCATATGTGCCACTCACACACTAACCCTACACACACTCGGTCATGACACAGTGTGGTCCAATGACTGTCTGTGGTAGGGGACACATGTCTGGCCCTACAAACATGAGCCAATAGGGTACCATACACTGGAGCAGCATGTAACATCAGATAGAACAGCACCAAGAACAATGGCATCTACTACAGTCTGTGCACAGTCCAAGGTATGTATGTGCAATACACATACTATTGACAATCATCCTAAGTACACAGACCCCAGTACTGTACACACAACAGCAGAATGGCCAAGTTTTATCCTCAGAAACAACCTCTACTATACATAACATGTCTAGCAGTCTGATATTGACTGGCTTATCAGGTATGATGTCAATAAATAATGGTGTACAGAACATATGCACCTCTTACTGCATGTCATATGTACAAAGGTTGATAGACTTGTGGCTGGAGGTATGAACACTGACCCAATATTGGCATGTTGCTGTGATAACCTCATACATTTACTGTGATACCAGGGTTTGTTGTGACATATGTCCTATGAGGGATATGAAGTCAGTAACTCTCATAGCTGTCACCATGTACTGACTGCAATCCTCACACTATGCTTCTGCAGTTCTCAGATAGGTGTTCTTTGAGTAACACAAGAAACAAAAGGCTCCACACACTGCCCAGTCGGCAGATGGCCCTACAGATGGGAGTTTCCTCAAAAACATAACACTGTCATGACAGGTATTAAAACATGCAGATCAGCCATATCCACACACACCGTGTTAAATAGACCTTACTCCAAATGCAGAATAGCAACACTAACATTCTGTAGTCATGTCTGGCACATCCCCCTCCTGTCTGTTGGCCTGTTTCCACAGTGTATGTTGTTAGAGGTAGGTCCCCAAACCATCTGTGATGCTGTTTGCCAAACACCAGATCTAGGTCATGCTCACAGTGAATGAAAAGGCCCAACCCCAACATGATGTTTCTAGATGTTGGAGTATGTTTCCATGCAATTGGCTATGGAAATGTTACCACAGCTGTTCCACATGCAATCAGCTGGAGGAGGACTGTAATTTGTGCAGAGGCCATCAGCTGATCATGAGCATGACTTACAAAACACAAGCTACTGCCTAAGAAAAGCAGGTGTACTTCTTCACATCCACCAGAGAGGGTGTGAGAGAGACAGACAGAGACAAAGTAATCAGGGAGGTGGTGGGAGAGTAAAATCTAAGTATGTTTGTGTCACACACCTACCAGTACAGGGTTTCAAACCCCTGACTGACTATGTATTGCTATTACATGTCTATGCAGTTATTGCATGCACCACATAGCTTACATGTTGGCTAACTGTCCAAAGGTATATGTGATGTTGAGTGACATCTGCAACAGTGATATAGTAGCAATACGGTAGGTGTAGTATACGTGCCTGTCCACATGAGCAGGTGTCAATGTCAACATAGCCACACTCTCTCAGGGTCTCACTCACATTGACACACATGGCAGGGTCAGGAATAGACTTCCTAACTAGTTAGTTTGCCACAATACAGTAATGCACAGGTATCACATGCACCACAGGGGTTATCCAGAGGTTATATGGGCAAAGGGTATGTGAAGATGTCTATCAGACAGCATGCTTCAGTAGGTTGATGGGGAGTTGTAGTGAGTGTGAATGTGGTCGAAAGCATCATACACCACACACACACAGACACAGGGTGCCAGTACTGACATGCATGGGTGCATTGCTTCATGGGTGTGTACTGGTTGACTGTGCCAGTAGGCATTGCAAGGCTAGTTGAAGTGTATACCTTGTCATCAGGCCACATGACAATGGTCTGCAGTGTGGCTCAGGGGTGTAGTGTCTGGATTAGCCCACACAGGTGGGTATTATATTCATCATCCAGTCACCTGGGTTACTATTGTGTGTGGCCAGTGCTGTGAAATGCTTGCCATGTATGTGTTCTATAGTCCATGACATGAATGGTGGCTGGGATGTGCACACATCCCACATGCATGTACAGTGAGATGTGAAACTGTACCTGGGGTGTCTGGCCCATGTTGTATACACAGATTGTTATCATCAGATATGCCAGTCCTGGCTTTATGTGGGGGGGGTACTGGTAATGGACACCAGGTTGACCCTGCACCTACATTAATAGCATGATACAGGTATTCCATGGTATCAGTAGCATCTGTCTACACAGGGCATGTATTTAAGGCAAGGTATGTCCTTTGTGGGTCACATTTGATGGCACCACAGTTGCTGCAGGCATCCAGTGGGGAACATAGTAAAGGCACACTGTCTGCAATTATGTGCCTATTGTACTGATGGGCAGGGTGCCATGCACTCTGTAGTCAACTGCAATCACACCATGGTTACTATCTGTGGGCAATATGCAGGGTACTACCAACATAGCGGTTGTTGCCTAGGCAAGTTCATTTGTGTATGGGACATGGGTTGAGAGTGTTCTCTGGGTAATACAAGGGTTGCTTACTTTGTTCACCAGGCCTTGATGTCACATGTAGGGGTATGGATTGGCACCTCAACCTCTTGGCTATTTGACATCTGTTATCCTTGTAAGGTGGGCATTGTGACATATAATAGGGCCACCATATAAGAAATGTGCAAAACTTGCTTCACAATGAGTCCAGTTGTTACACACTCACAGCCACCTCCACACATGATACAAATGATAAACAGACACACACACACACACACACACACACACACACACACACACACACACACACACACACACACACACACACACACACATACACTTGCCATGTCTGGGATTAGATCTCCTATCTAACTAATGTATCACACTACAGCATTATGCAGTTATAAGATGCACCAGAAAGATTACTGGACTACTCTTTCCCCAAAGGTTTATTTCACTGGGAATGACAACAGCAGGCTTGCCAAAGAAGGTCAATGGAGGTTGTAGTGACTGTGAATGGCCTGAAAAGCATTGCACCCTACACATACAAACAATCACACACACAAACATCCCCACTTGCCATACCTGGGAATAAAACCCCTCCTGAACTATTATACCAGACTACACTATTATGCTGTTATAGGACGCACAACAGAGATTAACAGACTACGCTCTCCCCAAAGGTGTATTTCAAAGTGAATGACATCAGCAGGCTTGCCAAAGTAGGGCATTTGCATTGTAGTGAGTGTGACTAGCCTAAAAAGCATCACTCCTAGACAGAATGAGACACACACAAAGTTGCCATGTCTGTAATTAGAACTCCTACCTCACTAGTTTATTACACTACAGCATTACGCAGTCATAGGATGTGCCACATAGATTACTGGGCTGCTCCTTTCCCAAAGGTGTATTTCAAAGTGAATGACATCAGCGGGCTTGCCAAAGAAGGGCATTTGAATTGTACTGAGTGTGACTAGCCTAAAAAACATTGCTCCCTACACAGACAGTGAAACACACACAGTTGTCATGTCTGGGATTAGAACTCCTTCCTAACTAGTTTATCACACTGCAGCATTACATAGTTTTACTATGCACCACAGAGATTACTGGTCTAGTTCATTCCCAAAGGTGTATCTCAAAGTGAATGACATCAGCAGGCTTGCCATAGTAGGGCATTTGAATTGTAGTGAATGTGACTAGCCTAAAAGCATTGCACCCTACGCAGACAAAGACACACAGTTGCCATGTCTGGGATTAGAACTTCTACCCAATTAGCTTGTAACACTACAGCATTATGCAGTTACAGGATGTGCCACAGCGATTACTGGGCTACTACTTTCCCAAAGGTGTATTTCAGAGTGAATGACATCAACTGGCTTGCCAAAGTAAGGTATTTGAATTGTAGTGAGTGTGACTAGCCTAAAAAGCATTGCTCCCTGCAGACAGACACACACACACACACACACACACACACACACACACACACACACAGACACACACAAACACAAGGTTGCCATGTCTGGGATTAGAACTCCTACCTAATTAGTTTATCACAATACAGCATTACGCAGTTATAGGATGTGTCACAGAGATTACTGGGCTATTCTTTTCTCAAAGGTATATTTCAAAGTGAATGACATCAACAGGATTGCCAAAGTAGGCTGTTTGAATTGTAGCGAGTGTGACTAGCCTAAAAAGCATTGCTCCGTACACAGACACACACAAACAGTTGCCATGTCTGGGATTAGAACTCTTACCTAGCTAGTTTATCACATTACAGCATTATGCATTTACAGGATGTGCCACAGAGATTACTGAGTTACTCTTTCCCCAAAGGTGTATTTCAAAGTGAATGACATCAGCAGGCTTGCCAAAGTAGGGCATTTGAATTGTAGTGAGTGTGACTAGCCTAAAGACATTGCTCCCTACACAGACAGAGATGCACACAGACAAACAAAAACACAGTTGCCATATCTGGGATTAGAACTCTTACCTCACTAGTTTATAACACTACAGCATTACTCAGTTATAGGACCCACCACAGAGATCACTGTGCTACACCTTTTTCAATGGTGTATTTCAAAGTGAATGACATCAGCAGGCTTGCCAAAGTAGGGCATTTGAATTGTAGTGAGTGTGACTATCCTAAAAAGCATTGCTCCCTACACAGACAGACACACACACACACACAAACACACAGTTGCCATGTCTGGGATTAGAACTCCTACCTAACTAGTTTAGCACACTACAGCATTACACAGTTATAAGACGTGCCACAGAGGTTACGGGGTTATTTTTTTCCCAAAAGTGTATTTCAAAGTGAATGACATTAGCAGGCTTGCCAAAGTAGGGCATTTGAGTTGTAGTGAGTGTGACTAGCCTAAAAAGCAATGCCCCCTACACAGACAGAGACATGCACACAAACACACACACACACACAAATACAGTTGCCATGTCTGGGATTAGAACTCTGACCTAACTAGTTTATCACACTATAGCATTATGCAGTTATAGGACATGACACAGAGATTACTGGACTATTCCTTTCCCAAAGGTGTATTTCAAAGTGAATGACATCAGCAGGCTTACCAAAGTAGGACATTTGAATTGTAGTGAGTGTGACTAGCCTAAAAAAGAATTGCTTCCTACACAGACAGAGACACGCACAAACTTGCTATTTCTGGGATTAGAACTCCTACCTAACTAGTTTATCACACTACAGCATTACACAGTTATAGGATGCACCACAGAGATTACTGGGCTATTTCTTTCCCAAAGGTGTTTTTCAAAGTGAATGTTATCAGCAGGCTTGCCAAAGTAGGACATTTGAATTGTAGTGAGTGTGACTAGCCTAAAAAGCATTGCACCTTACACAGACAGAGACACACACACACAGACACCATGTCTGGGATTAGAATTCCTACCTAACTAGTTTATCACACAACAGCATTACTCAGTTATAAGACACACCACAGAGAATAATGGGCTAGTTTTTCCCCAAAGGTATATTTCACAGTGACTGACATCAGCAGGCTTGCCATAATAGGGCTATGGGGAGGGTAGTGTGTGTGCATGGGCCATAATCCATTCTTCTAGAGGTAGACACACCACACTCAGGCACACGCCGGTTTATATTCTGCAGGTACATGTATACAACTGGTAGATGACTACTGCCTTGTACAGTCATGTTCCACTGCTAGCACTAGAACTACAGAGTCTTTAATGCTGAGGGATACCAGTGGCTAATTTCTACAGGGAGTGACATTTACACATCATGTGGTTGTAGCCATTTAGCTGTGTGCTGGATGGGACAGGCCTCATGATGGAAGGCTCTTTGTCACTGTCACTCTCTTCCATACATCTATGTATGTGTACTTTTGGCATATTATATTGTGTTGTCCTTGCATATATGTGTATATTCCTTCTCAATATGTGTGCAAAGCATGACTGGTGCATACTGAGGAGTGTATGCACTAACTTCTGCAACTGTCAGATATGTATGGTCCACTGTTGGCAGACATGGGCTTCATTTGTTTAAGTGTGTGAGCATGCCCAGTATGACCTTTCAGTATGTTGTTTTCTGACATTGCCTTAAGTGTCAAGCATGCCCAGTATGCCCTTCTGTATTGAATGTGTGGATCTATTCCAGATAATTTGCACTCCAGTGCAGACCTTTGTGTTCTATACCTGCAGCTAGAAAACTGTTTTTGCAGGATATCTGTAGATCAGTTGGCAATATGGGGTCAAACTGTGCAAGTGATAGCGGGTACTGTAGGTGATTGTGTCTGTGCTGCTTCTGCTAGATGGTACTGGTGTTAGCAGAGATATTCAGACATGTGTACTGTTATACACTGTGATGTTTTATGTCCTCAAGTACTGTCAGGTAGACATTTCTGCTCGCAGTGATGTCCTGGGGAACACAGGATTAATGCAGCTGTGTCCAGTATTGTGGCCAAATGCCTACATATTCCTGGAAAGTTATGCCATTCTGGAAGGGGAGCTGCACACACTTGCTGCTGGGTCTGAGTATCCAGTTCAACACCTTGGTGCAGTGATGGCCGAGGATCCCATACTTGTGCATCCATCGACGTGACAGTATGGCCTTATCTTGCTGTGGCAATACCTCACAGCTGTACAGATTCACACAGGTTACCCAGAGGCTGGGGTCATAAGTCAGGACATTACCCCTATTGTGGTGTATGGGCAGGTTTATAGCCACCCATTTTTGTGTTTGCAGCCAGGTATAGTATGTGCACATGGCTGCTTTTCGGACTTTGCACATTCCATACTGCCCATGCTCCCACCCCACCTATTATTCTATCCTCTTCCATACATTATGCAAACATTCTCTGATACTTTCCTTATAGTTATCACCTCATCACAGCTGTGTGTTGGTGTTTGTCCACAGTTCATGCAGTGGGACATGGCGGACATGTTACTGTGGCTTGTCCACATGGCCTTGCATATGGGTTATGTGGAGTGTGTCATGTTGTTATTTGGGTGTCCATGACATAACATACATTGGCAGTATGGATGAGGCGCAGGCCTTTGGCAGAGGCCTGTAGGCCATTTGGTGGTGATGCAGGCCAGTTGTAGCAGGCCATTGCATTTTGTCAGTCCTACAGTACCAGACTGCCATACAGTATATTCCCCTGGGTTGACAGGGTAGGTGTGCTAGATGTTCATGCCAATACTTTTATCAGTATTGATCAAGTGGTATGGATGCTGGCAGGGCACTGCTTACAGTTAGGGACACACCTGCATGGGACACCTGCATTGAATGCTGCATTCTTTTGCTATTGCCATACACAGGTGGGAGTCATATTGTACCCATTGCCAACAGCAGGGATAAGACTGGAAAGGCACCTGTGGGTGGTGGTTGGGTGAGCTGGGTGCATGTGTGCTATGGACACTACTTGCATCTGATTCACAGTATGCATGGGGCATTCCAGTTATGCTGGCTTGTGCAGGGACATTAGCTGCTTCTCAATACATCAGTCCTATCACCTTTGTGATCTGCAAGTGTTCAGCCAAACATCGGTATTACCTACTACAAGCTGAGATAATTTGATGCATACTGTATGTACAATTCCAAGAATGTGTCAATTTCATGGTTACACATTATACATTGTATGTCTGAGGTTTGTGAATGTTATCAGCAGGCTTGCCAAAGTAGGACATTTGAATTGCAGTGAGTGTGACTAGCCTAAAAAGCATTGCACCCTACACAGACAGAGACACACACACACACAGACACCATGTCTGGGATTAGAATTCCTACCTAACTAGTTTATCACACCACAGCATTACTCAGTTATAAGACACACCACAGAGAATAATGGGCTAGTCTTTCCCCAAATGTATATTTCACAGTGACTGACATCAGCAGGCTTGCCATAATAGGGCTATGGGGAGGGTAGTGTGTGTGCATGGGCCATAATCCATTCTTCTAGAGGTAGACACACCACACTCAGGCACACGCCGGTTTATATTCTGCAGGTACATGTATACAACTGGTAGATGACTACTGCCTTGTACAGTCATGTTCCACTGCTAGCACTAGAACTACAGAGTCTTTAATGCTGAGGGATACCAGTGGCTAATTTCTACAGGGAGTGACATTTACACATCATGTGGTTGTAGCCATTTAGCTGTGTGCTGGATGGGACAGGCCTCATGATGGAAGGCTCTTTGTCACTGTCACTCTCTTCCATACATCTATGTGTGTGTACTTTTGGCATATTATATTGTGTTGTCCTTGCATATATGTGTATATTCCTTCTCAATATGTGTGCAAAGCATGACTGGTGCATACTGAGGAGTGTATGCACTAACTTCTGCAACTGTCAGATATGTATGGTCCACTGTTGGCAGACATGGGCTTCATTTGTTTAAGTGTGTGAGCATGCCCAGTATGACCTTTCAGTATGTTGTTTTCTGACATTGCCTTAAGTGTCAAGCATGCCCAGTATGCCCTTCTGTATTGAATGTGTGGATCTATTCCAGATAATTTGCACTCCAGTGCAGACCTTTGTGTTCTATACCTGCAGCTAGAAAACTGTTTTTGCAGGATATCTGTAGATCAGTTGGCAATATGGGGTCAAACTGTGCAAGTGATAGCGGGTACTGTAGGTGATTGTGTCTGTGCTGCTTCTGCTAGATGGTACTGGTGTTAGCAGAGATATTCAGACATGTGTACTGTTATACACTGTGATGTTTTATGTCCTCAAGTACTGTCAGGTAGACATTTCTGCTCGCAGTGATGTCCTGGGGAACACAGGATGAATGCAGCTGTGTCCAGTATTGTGGCCAAATGCCTACATATTCCTGGAAAGTTATGCCATTCTGGAAGGGGAGCTGCACACACTTGCTGCTGGGTCTGAGTATCCAGTTCAACACCTTGGTGCAGTGATGGCCGAGGATCCCATACTTGTGCATCCATTGACATGACAGTATGGCCTTATCTTGCTGTGGCAATACCTCACAGCTGTACAGATTCACACAGGTTACCCAGAGGCTGGGGTCATAAGTCAGGACATTACCCCTATTGTGGTGTATGGGCAGGTTTGTAGCCACCCATTTTTGTGTTTGCAGCCAGGTATAGTATGTGCACATGGCTGCTTTTCGGACTTTGCACATTCCATACTGCCCATGCTCCCACCCCACCTATTATTCTATCCTCTTCCATACATTATGCAAACATTCTCTGATACTTTCCTTATAGTTATCACCTCATCACAGCTGTGTTTTGGTGTTTGTCCACAGTTCATGCAGTGGGACATGGCGGACATGTTACTGTGGCTTGTCCACATGGCCTTGCATATGGGTTATGTGGAGTGTGTCATGTTGTTATTTGGGTGTCCATGACATAACATACATTGGCAGTATGGATGAGGCGCAGGCCTTTGGCAGAGGCCTGTAGGCCATTTGGTGGTGATGCAGGCCAGTTGTAGCAGGCCATTGCATTTTGTCAGTCCTACAGTACCAGACTGCCATACAGTATATTCCCCTGGGTTGACAGGGTAGGTGTGCTAGATGTTCATGCCAATACTTTTTATCAGTATTGATCAAGTGGTATGGATGCTGGCAGGGCACTGCTTACAGTTAGGGACACACCTGCATGGGACACCTGCATTGAATGCTGCATTCTTTTGCTATTGCCATACACAGGTGGGGGTCATATTGTACCCATTGCCAACAGCAGGGATAAGACTGGAAAGGCACCTGTGGGTGGTGGTTGGGTGAGCTGGGTGCATGTGTGCTATGGACACTACTTGCATCTGATTCACAGTATGCATGGGGCATTCCAGTTATGCTGGCTTGTGCAGGGACATTAGCTGCTTCTCAATACATCAGTCCTATCACCTTTGTGATCTGCAAGTGTTCAGCCAAACATCGGTATTACCTACTACAAGCTGAGATAATTTGATGCATACTGTATGTACAATTCCAAGAATGTGTCAATTTCATGGTTACACATTATACATTGTATGTCTGAGGTACTTTTCCCTGTGTACTGCTTGTATATCTAGCCCAACAGTCATGCCATGTCCATCTTTCAGATGGTGACACATATTACCACCATGCATTTACAATGGCTTACTGCTAGAATGTGTTATACTGGGGAGCATTGTGTTTGGCACTGCACTTGTGAGGACTTGGCCCTGTCATCGGCAGTAGTGGGCAATGGCCACCAGGTCAAACCTCAACATGCTGACCACTCTCACATAATATGAAACAAACACCAACCTAACACATGCATACCTGCATATTGTACAAATGCTACGATCTATTCTGCTACATTGGCCAACTCAGATCATCTGTGCTTTACTGATATTATATGTACACATACATGTTACTACATGTCTGCATTGGATTGGAGGGGGGCACACCAGATTGCTACTACATTTCTAATTAGGATTGGGGGGGCACACCTGACTGTTTCTACATTTCTACATAGGATTGGAAGGGCACACCTGACACTTGTACACATTTGCTATGACTGTACTTGTACGTCAGGTACTCCATTTCTGTATTGTAACCTATCATGTTGACAAGAGGCACATCAGTGTACTACAGGTCTTAGGTTTGATTGACCTACATATCAATTTCTAACTTCTTACCCTTCAGAACTAACATACCACTGCCTGACCTGATGTAGTCTGTCTGTGTAGGCGTGGGGGGAGTTTACCCATAGTCATCATTCAGAGGCCTTAGCACTGCCGTTGTTTGTGTTTGTCTACACCTGTCCTCCTGGCTGAGACTGTTGTAGGGTATGTGAACCTCCATGACTGGCATGTGTGTGTCATATGGACACACATGTGGCCCAGCACATTTCCTGCAATGGGTTTTGTCACCATGTGTAGTACTGGCTACTATGGTGACACCATTATTTGTTACAGATCACATGCTACCACTATAGGTGTCTACTATCTGCTGGCATCCCATTCAGCCACCTGATTCCCTTGCATGCTCACATCCATACCATAGATACAATTAAGAACAAATACTACTCCATTCGGCAACTGATAAGAAGAGTGACTTACCTTGTGGGTGTGCCAGTACTGAGGATGGTACTGGAGGGCTGCCTATGTTGGATGCACATAGTACACTCTCTATACATAGCTGAGCACAGGTAGTGTCATGTTTGGCATCCCTTTTACTCTATGTATGAGTCAGAGAGAGGTGTCATTGCCTGGGTCCCTCCTGTGTCAGTGTATGTGCTATGCTCTGCCTCTTTGCCAAGGCCGGGGCATACTGGGCACACCTCCTTCTGCCTTCTGGGGCAGGCTCAGGTTGTTCATCCTCCAAGTCACTCTGTGCGTGTGCAAGGCTTGGCAATGGTAGGGGGCTGGGTGGCCCTGCCTCATGCTGTTCCTGCTGCAGTTGTTTCCACAGGATCATATTGTGTAGCGTGGTACATAGAGTTACAATTTGTGTACATGTAGCAGGGGAGTACTGCAAGGCTCTTCCGGATGTGTCCAGGCACTGGAACTGTGACTTGAGAATCCCAAACATATGCTCTATTATAATTCTGGTCTGTGATGTGTGCCTCATTATGGAGTTCTTGTTCAGGTGTGTGTGCATTTCTGATGGGTGTCATCAGCCACGGCTCCAGTGTGTAACCAGCATCCCCCACTAGGTGACCGTGGGAGATGTCCTCATTGGCAAATCTCTGGTACAGCTGCATCAGATGCCAGATGTGGGAATCGTGATAGCTTCCAGGGCAGCTAGCACACACATTCATAATTATGCCCTGGACATCGCACACAACCTGGCAGTTGATGGAGGGGAAGCCCTTGTGGTTGATGTAGACCATACCCTGCTCACCAGGTGGTGCTTTGATGCATATGTGCATGCAGTCTATAGCACCCTCTACCTCAGGGTATTCTGCTATTTGGTGGAAGAGACGCATATTGCTGGCCAATGCCTCATGGGTGTTGGGGAAGTATACGTGCTCACCGGCATGTGCTGACATGGCATCCAGAAACTGGTGGATTACCCTGGATGCTGATGCCTGTGAGATCCCCATGATATCCCCAGTTGGCCTTTGGAATGTACCTGTGGCTAGTATTCTTAGGCCTACTCATACCTTGGTATCCACTGGGATAGGTTCCCCTCTGTTAGTTCTATGTGTCAGGCGTGACCGGCACAGCTCAACAATTTGCTGTAGGAGGTCCCTGTCCACCCTATAGCACTCCACTATCTCAGGTTCATGTAGCCCCTGGAAGGTTACCCTGGGTCTGTACAGTGTTCTCCGTCTCCTCACTGTGGGTTGGTCAACAGCATTCTCATCCTCACCACCCTCAGCCTCTTCCACGTTGATGTATGATAGCTACTGCAGACCCTATTCTTTTGTTGTTTTTGTTTGTTAAAATTTCCCTGCTTGTGCACACCGGTGGTGTAGAGTATGTGGGAAAAACCAGAAGGAAAGGTATTTGCATAATTTATAGTAGTGTTCTGGGCTGGGCTGGTCTGCTGCCTGTGTAATTAGCTGATTCTGATACATTTCAGCTGCCAGCTATGCTAGTTCTCCCTGAGTACCTTCCTACTGCTGTTTTCCCTTCCCATTGCCTTCTTGTTTAATCCTGGGGGGTGTGCCACACAAAGACAGTGCTCAAATGTGCACAGAGCTGCTATTTCCTGGTTTACTTTTTTTTTCCTTTAAAACCTAGAGTGTGGCGTGTACACCCACATAGGCAATGTAAAGAGTGCTAGGCAGCCTCAGACACACCCCCTTGCTTAGCTCTGCTAAGCTAAGGGCAAACCCGAGCCACAGGGATCAAATACACTTACAGTATGCCTGACACACCACCCTATATTGTCAGCTAACTCCTAGGCTTGCACCAAGCTATTCCTGTACTTACACTGTTGAGTGCTGACTAGCATTAAGAGGAAATTTGCGATTCAGTATAATTTCCCTCATTTGCATAGGATTGCCTGTTGATGCAGAGTTACAGGTCCCACACTGAGCCTCCCCCCATAGCAACCACTATTCACTGGCCATGTTGTCTTCTGCCTGCCATTGAGTATAATGGCAAAATAGGGATTTTGGTTACAATGCTTATTTCAGGTTTTTTTTTAATTTTTCACCCGATCCCTTTTGCGCTCCGCTGCCCTATGCTTAAACAGAAAAAATCGGCTAAAAAAATAAGTTATTTATTTATTTATTTTTTACTGTTTTCCATGCCAGTGGCCATATATTTGGCCATTGGCATGCTTTACACATTATATACACCCTTTATTTGGAGCTGTCGTTTGTAGAAATGTACTCGGTTACTAAGCGAGTACATTTCTACACACTACACTAGTCCTGCACAGCCGGTTGGCAGCTTCCTGGATCGCAAATTCACCTCATTTGCATGGTTTTCACCTGCAAATGGGGCAATTTGCATACAGGAGCTGTGTCCATGCAGAAATAGTGCAGGAGTGCTAGTGCACGTCCCTGCACCTTATTCCTGGATTGTACTGCAGCCATATTGCCTCCTGGAGCTCCTGCACTGTTTCTGCACACCATACTGGGCTTGCAGAATCCAGGGGAGTATGTAAAAATGTGATTGAATAGTAAGTAAGTCTACAGGATTGAGTAAAGGAGGTAAAGGAAGCACATGCGGAGAGCACAGAAAATGCAACAACAGGTTTATAAGAAAATTGCCTGACTTTCAGAATGTAACCCAAGACTTTGGGGACTAATGATTCTATCCACTACAGAAAATTAATTCCTGGCAAATGACTGGAACCATTTGAGATGATGGAATGAATAAATGCAGTAAGCTATAAGGTTAGACAGCTAAGAAAGGGAATGACAGAGCAATTTTTTTCACATTAATATACTGAAACCATGGAATGTAGCAGATAACTCTGTAAAAAGTTTGGAAGCTCTCTCTCAGAAGAACAGCTAGAGGAATGTTTGTCAAAATTAGAAAAGCAGGAAGTGACAGAAATTTTATGAAGATACAATGGTATATTCTCAGAGATGGCTGTGAGAAATAAACAGAACATAATATTGAATCAATAGCCAGGATGCAGGGTAGACTGATACATTACAAAGTGTCAGAGTAATAGAAACAGTTATTAAGATTAGAAGTTTAAATTTGCTCAGACTAGGCATAACAGAAGATTCATGCAGTGGTTGGAGCAGCCCTTGAGTATTAGCTCCTAAACCTGACCGAAGTATTATATTATGCAATGACTACAGAATACTGAAAAGCATTTCAAAGTTTTATAGAAATCTTATTCAGAGAATTGATGAATTACCAGAAGACTTATGGAAGGCCAGAAACTTGACAATGTAGACTTAACAAACAGAAACTGGTAGACAGTGCTTAAACCTCCCCATCACCAGCACCACAGCAGAAAAGATAGATTTTGTAACACCTGATACTCAGTTTCAATACACATTGTTATACTTTGGCCTGCATAGACCTGAAGACTTTTCAGGAGCTGATGGATTACATACCAAAGCCTCACTCCGGATATGACATGATCATTCATTCAGAGAACTGGGAATTGCACTTATCTAAAGTGTAGGCTGTGATCGCATCCATAAAACAGGTATTACTGACTATAACCGCTAAGGTAACTAAAATGAACATTGCAAAAGCTACGTACTTAGTCTACCCTATAGGAAGAGAGGTGATAAGGCCACAGCTAGAAAAAACAGAATCCATAAAATCTGGCTTGTACCCATTGAAAGCATTCCTTGGACTAGCTGGTTACTACAGTAAGTACGTGCATAATTTTGTGACCATTGCTTACCCTTTGATTTCACAAGGAGAGAAGCTCCTGTGAAAGTGCAATGGTCTCATTTAATAAACTAAATTGGATCCTTTGTTTTGAACCTACATTAGTAACTCCTGATTTTACTTAAAACTTTATCTTATATACCAATGCATTAGTGGTTAGTTTGGAGGCAGTGTTATCAGAAGACATTCAAAATAAGCAGCACCAAATATGCCATATCAGTGGAGAGCTAAGCAATGCAGAAAGGAGATACTCAAGTATTGAATGGGGGCATGGAATTTTCATGTCTTGAAATACTATTTGTGTAGTGGGCCAAATTAAATACTGATGGAATCTCTATGGTCTACAACTGATTGTTATGATTCCAATATCTTTGGATTTGTCCTGAAATGGTTCAGCTGGAAAAAGATGAATTTGGAAAATGGGACATATGCCATTAAGTGGACTACATGAATATCCTCACTGAGTTATAATCAGAGCACACCATGTATTAGCTAGATCAGATGGTCTTAGCAGCCATTTACTATGTTATATGTAGAAATAGCCTGAGATCTAAACTTTGGAAGTTAGATTTTCACTTTCCAAACTTAAAGGATCATTTGAAAGAAGACCAGGAAGCATAGTGTGAGAGATTCCAGTTGATGCTCAGCTATGAAGTGTAATCTGTGTAGTGTATTTTGTGACATTATTTGCTTACAGAACAAGAAGCTGGGCTGTGAGAGGCCAGCAGCCTTGGACTTTCATTTTCAATATACCTTATATCCTTGTGAGGTTCTATAGACTTAACACTCTTAGGTACTCTCTGCATTATATGAATCTGCAAAACAAAGTGAGCTAATATATATGATTTTCTCATCAAACAGTGAACACTCAAAAAAGTGAACCTAAAAGGATTACTCTTTTTTCATTGAGTCACAAAATATTAATAACAAAAAAACACTGTTGCATGCAGGGCGGCCTGCTCCACTACACCCCCACACCCCTTACTAATTATAATTACAAACTCTAACTCTCAGAGCGTACAACAGCTAGGAAAGGACAAAGTCCCAGAGACTGCTGTACCACAATCATACATGCAGAGTAGCCTGGCAGTCAGCAAAACAAGAAAAAAAGAATGTTTACTGTTTTGAGCATTTGCTCTTTTGAACTGCAGAAATATATATCTATACCTCTATCTATGTAGCTATATCTGTATCTATGTATAGAGAGATACTGATATATTTATGTGAAACAAATATATATATATATATTTGTCCGTTAAAGTCAGACTTATGAGTAAGTGGCAATCAGGAGCAGGACAAAAATGGCTGACTCCACAATATAGCAAACATACCTATTACCACCACAGAAATCAGAGAACATGTCCACAGGAAAAAGAAAAAACAAAACAAAAAAAAAAAGAAAATGCATTGTTTTGCAGGAGGCAAGAAACTTTGCACCACAACCCCAGACCTATATATACTAACTCCATGGTTGCACTAAGAAATCTCCACTGAAATTGAAATCAGTACCAGTACAAACACAGACCTCTACTGGTAATGGCTCTTCAACAAAAATAGAAAATAAGAAACACAAGACTCAAAATTAAAAACTCACCGAAAAACAAAACACTGCAAAACCAAACCAAGTCTCAACTACAAACAATATACAAAGAACACTTTTCTTTACTGGATTCATTTTTTATATAATTTCTCTTTCTTCACATTTAATACATGAAACTCTATTTGGTCATCTGTGCATTCACAAAACCTATAACAGAGATAGATATTGATATATATATATATATATATATATATATATATATATATATAGAGAGAGAGAGAGAGAGAGAGAGAAAGAGAGAGATGATTATGTCAGATAATGTCAAACTTAGCCTTCTCAAGCTCACCCACAAAAAACTGAATGGAGTTGGGAACAGCAGTGCAGATTCTAGGTGGCACCTATCGAGGACCTGTTGTATAGTTCAACCGCTTTACACATCAAGTGTGAGGCACAGTATCCTCTAGACAGAAGAACAATGATCACGGACTATACATTGTCTCAGGGCAAGCCACTCAGTAGTGTAAAAATGGCTACTGGTAATCTGGAAACATTCAGTAATTTCTCCAGAAATGGTCATGGGTATTTTCTGGTGATAAATGGGTTCAGCAACCAGCCTAATCTGATCTATACCAGTGACCCGTGTAATAGTGGGAGGGGATCTAGCTGTCCCTTTTGGCTGGTTTGTGTCTTGAATAATGCACAGCCAGCAGCCCTAGAACAATAAGGTAGTGGCTGGAAGGTGTCCATTTGCCGAACCTGGATTATTTTGCGATAGCTTTCTTGAAAAAAGATGGGCATAAAATGAATCAACCTGCCAAACACAAGCTAATGATTGCTACACTCAGTATAGGTTCATTGACAAGATGTAGCTTGGAAATGGATGACATGATGGTAAGAAAGAGGTTGGCCATTCTATGTATCCAGGAGACAAGACTGAAGAGCGAGGCAGCAAAGCCGCTTGCCTTGGGATACAGAGTTTACTATTCGGGGAGGACAGACAAGTAGTGGTTTAGGAATTGTGGTGAGGAAAGACTTCAGAAGATGGTGAGGGGTGTCATCAGAGTTAGTGATAGATACACAGTAATTAGATTCCAGTGAAGATAGGGCAGTATTCATAATCTCAGCCTGTGCATCCCAGTGGGGACTGATAATGAGGAATAAAGTGCATTCAGATAGCAGTTGCAGGTCCTTCAAGATAAAGCAAGAACGCATGAATTGGTGTTGATAATACAGGACCTAAATTCTCATTTAGGGACAGAGAGAACAGGATATAAAGACTGCCTGGGTCCACATGAATGGGACATCAGATAAAAAGTGGAGAGGGCATTCTAGACTTCTGTCTGCCAAATGGCTTGATGATGGCCAACATATGGTTTAGCAAATAATAGAGACTCACAAGTTCACATACAATGCTGGCCAATATGCAACTCAGGTAGACTTCCTCCTAGCAAGCTAATGGTTTTGGGGTATAGCCAGAGTTTACAAAGCTATCCCCAGTGAAACAGTCTGCCAACAGCATAACCCACAGGTAGTCATAATCATTTGCAAGCAGTAGTCAGAGAAGGGTCTAATTGTCAATAGACACTAAGCTGAAGACCTGGAAGTTTACTGGAGAGAATGTACAAGAGTTCAAGGAAATACTCAGGTCTGTAGACCTCAGGAAGAAGAGGAATTAGGTGGATTTGAAGAAGAATGGCAGTATCTCAAATCTGCAGGTATGGGGACTATAGAACAGATATGTGGCAGAGCCAGTTATGGAAATAAGGTACATAAGGAAACCTGGTGGTGGAATGCAGAAGTCCAGGAAGTTATCAAAAGAAAGAAGGAAAGCAGGAAAAAGGGAAAGATAGAAATGACAGATCATGGTAAGAAAGAATACTGGCTGGCCAACACAGAGGCTAAGAGAGTAGTTGTTATAGTAAAGAACAAGGTATCAGAGGCACTTTACCAGCTTTTAGAAAGTGACTCATTAGATGGCACAAGAAAACTTTATCAGTTTGCAAGTCAAAGGCAGAAAGATAAATAAGACAGTCATCAGACATCTTTCGTAAAGAATGCCAGCAATGACATACTCACCAACTCACAGAACATCAAGACAGGTAGAAGGATAAATTCAAACAGCATCTGAATGAAGAAAATCCCACAGAACATGCACTGCTTAGACATAGCCTACTACAAAACAGGAAGATGAGCTTGCCTTAAAAAAAGTGAAGATCCATACTAAGGACAGCGAAGTCAGGGAAAGCAGCTACCTCAGATGAAATCATGGCAGATATGATCAAGATGTTGGCTAAATTAGGGAAGAAACAGCTCCAAAATGTACTCATAAGAGAATGGAGATAAAAGTGTATCCCAGATAACTGGGCAATAAGAATTCTAGTGCCAGTGTACAAAAACAGTGAGGACATTAACAACTGTGGGCAGAAACACTGCATGAAGCTACTGGAGAGGTTGACTGACATATGAATATGCAGAATCGTAGAAAGTAAGATAGGAGATGAGCAGTTTGTATTTAAATCAGTATGCAACACAGCTAACCCTATAGTTGCAGTGAGACAGATTGCTGAGAAGAAGACAGAGATGAGGTTAGAGTCCAATTGGGTATTCCTAGACTTGGAAAGAGAATATGGCAGTCTCCCAAGAAAGCTTATTTGAGTAATCCTGTGATGTTTTGAAGTCCCTGAAACATTGATAGAAATCATGCATGCTATGTACAAGGACACGATTACTAGAGGTGTATCTGGCTCAGTCAATGCCTGTGATAGTCCAATATACTAGGTCCCCACTCCCTTAGCTTTTTAAGGAAGACCAAAAAAAAGGACTTCTACAAAGCTGAAGGAATCTGGATTCCTGGAGATAGATGACCCCAGCCCCTGCCCAAGTGAAGAACAAAAAAAAAAAAAGGCCACAATAAGCCAATCAAATCCAGGCTCTACACATTGTTTTTTTTTTTAACAATTTTCTTTTAAACTGTACCAAGCTGCTTACTTGCTATAGTTTAAACTCTACACAGAGCAGTACAGCTCTCAGGTATTAATTAAAAAAAAAAAAAAGAAACGCTTTAATCTGTAGCAAAGTACAGTTTAGATCACATAGGGAGAACTATAGTTCTAATGTTTGACAGCAAAAGCTATACCAACTTTTAAAAGCTGGTATAGGTTCATAGGTTCATAGGTTCATACTAGGCTATCTGCTCTAAGGCATTTATAAGCCTAGCCAGAGTGTGTTTGGCTTTCGCCACCCATTTTAATTTAATTTTGCTATGCCCTTTTTCAAGGTTAGTATACTGTGTCTCTGTCTAACAGTGACACAAAAGTGATACCCGGGGTAAACCTACGATCTCCCATCCACTCATCAAGATTCCTCTTGAAGAGAGTCAATGAGGTACTCTGCCTAACCTGGACTGGGATTTTATTCCAGAGTGAAAGAAGCCTCTGGGTTATGAATCTGTCCCTCCAGCATGTCCTATTTATTTCAGTGCTGAGGTTCAAGTCTCGAGCGTAGCTCGATGGGATTTGGATTTTCTGAGGTGCAGCATGTCCATTAATTCCGGGTTGGACATGGCTTTATACGTCAGGAACAGATCACCTCTGAGCAGACGGTATGCCACTGAGAAGAGCTGGAGTTTCTTTAACCGGGCAGCATATGGCATCTGTTTGAGCCCTTTGATCCTCTTGGTGAGGTACTTTTGGGGTCTTTACAGTTGCTGCAGGTGTCTGGTAAGGTACATCCCAAAAGGGGCATTGTACTCAATTATGGGCCTGATGAGGGATGAGTAAAGAGGCACGATGACCTCCCCTGATCTAGATGTGAAACCCTTCATGATTAGGTGGGCTATAAAAAATGTTTTTCTAACCACTTTGGCTACGTGGTTGTCAAATGAGAGATTGCTATCAACTTGGGTCCCCAGGTCCCTAATTACTTCTTCTGTACTTCATGGATTACCACCTATGTGGTAATTTGTGGGCACTTTGTTTTTGCCAAAGGGGATGACTATACACCTTTTGGCATTTAGCTTGAGGCCATGGCTCTGGCACCAGTTGTCTGTTTCTGTGCGGCCCTTTTGGAGGATGCTTGTGTCGGGTGGAGAGTCGATTATGGCACCCAGTTTGCAGTCATCTGCAAACTTGGTGAGCCACAGTCCTTCCGTTTTGGTCTGTACCTCCGAGAAATATATACCGAACAAGAGAGGTCCCAGGACTGAGCCTTGTGGGGCGCCACTTGTAACTGGTTTGGAGTCTGGCATGGTTCCAGCAATTCTAACCATGTGGGTTCTGTCCTTGAGCCAGTTTGCAACCCATCTAGTGACATAGGGGTTTATATTTAAGCTGGTGAGCTTATCTATAATGCCCAAGTGGGGTATTGTAACGAAGGCTTTTGCGAGGTCCAGGTAGGCTGCGTGGACCACCTTCCCCTCTTCAATGGCCTTGGTGACTGTTTCAAAGAAATCAACCAGGTTTAAGAGGCAGGATCTGCCCTTAACAAAGCCAAACTGGGTAGGATCCAGTGTCTGTAGGTCCCCAATATCTTTATTTATGAGGTCCATGATGATCTTTTCCATAGCTTTGCAGACCAAGCTAGTCAGGCTTATGGGGCAATAGTTTCCAGGATCCGTTGAGGCACCACCTTTGTGGAGAGAGACCACTGTTGCTGTACGCCACTCTTTGGGTACATATCCTGTAGTAAGGCTGAGATTGAACAGTAGTTTTATGTTTGGATTTAGCTCTTCTTGGAGTTCATGTAGGATGCAGACCGGGACACCATCTGGTCCCATTGATGCTGTGTTTTTTGCTTTGGAAAGGGCAGCTCTTACCTGAGCATCTGAGATGTCAGGGGGGCAGCAGTCTGCTGGAATAGGTATTTGCCCTTTTGTTGGGGGGGGGAGTTTGCGCTGAACCTGTCAGCTAGGATGTTGGCAATGTCTGTGGGTTCGATGTATTTTTTGGCATTTTGGACTAATTCTGAGCATACCTGGGAATTCCCACCCAGGTTCCTAACATAACTAAAGAAAGCCTTGTGATTATCCTTAGTGTCCTGTGCAATTTTTTTCTCGAAGCTGGCCTTAAACGATTTTATGAGTGCCCGTAGTTTTTTGCTAATACTGATCAGAGATGCCTTCCCTTTTTGGGATTTTGCTCTATCATGTAGTAGCTTCCTCCTTCTATTGTATAGTTTGTTTATGGCTGGGGTCCACCAGACAGGACGTCTGCCTTCGGAGGATTGGGTCTTGGTTTTATTTGGGATTGCATGATCCATGCATTCCTGAAGGTGTTCATAGAATGCGTTTATAAAGGATTCTGCGGTATGGGCCGTATTTTCCATAGGCCCGAGGACTTTGAAGGATTCCACCTCAGTTTTGAGGAGTGTGAAATTTGCTTTAGAGAAGTTTTTCACTGTGGTTTTCAGGGCAGGGGGTGGAGTCGGGATGTGAATATCTAGTGAGATTAGTTTATGGTCTGATCTTACCAGTGAGGGATACACTTCTGGTCTGGAGTCCCCATGTTGGTGATGATCAGGTCCAGTATGTTTTCCCCTCTTGTGGGAGTGGGAACAAGTTGTTCCATAGCATTTGAGTTTATATATTCTAGTAACCTTTGGGCTAGGGTGTTGGTGCTAGAGTAATGCTCCCAGTCTATGTTTGGGTAGTTGAAGTCACCCAATATAATGGTGTTTGGAGAGACCTTCATATTTTCCAGTGTTCTCAGGAAGGCCGAGTGGGGTTCCTGGGTTTGGGAGGGTGGTCTGTAGCAGGCTATAAACTGGAAGGCAGTTTTACCCACTGTTAGTTGCACATGGATAGTCTCTGATGCTTTGTGCTGTGCCACCAACCTGGAAGTTTGGGTATCTTTGACGAATATTGATACTCCCCCTCCTTGTGGTTCGGGTCCAAGTTTTGGGGCCGAAAAGCATGGTATGAGGTATAACCTGGTAGTGCTGGGTGCTCTCGGGAGCCTTGAACCAGGTTTCTGTTACTGCACAGATATCGATGTTCTCCATGCTAAGGAGAGTTTCGAAAAGGCATCTTGAGGTTTAGACTTCTAGTGTTGAGTAGCATTACTCTTAGTTTCTTATCCCTTGTGATATCTATGGAGGTGGGTTTGTCTTTTGAGCCTTGCCTAAAAGGCACTATGGGGTAGCAAGAGCCTTTGCCAATATCTGAAAGCCCAGGGGTGACAGGTGCAAGCCGTCCCTAGCGAAGCATCGAGGCTTGTCGAGCATGTCATCCCAGGCTGACAGGCATTGGATCCCCTTTGAATGACACCAATACTTAAGCCAATTGTTGAAATTGATCATCTTGTCTTCATATTGTGGCATCATTCTTGGTGAGGGTAAGATGCTACTCAAGGTCAGGGTCATACCGGCCTGGGCTACATGCTCAGAGAGCTCCTCTATGTCTCTTTTCATGTAGTCCAGGGAGGTACATCTCAGGTCATTCACACCAGTATGCATTAAAGAAGTAACAGGATTGGCCTATCATGCTCCTCCCCCACAACATTTTGTGCACGACAGTTTCCCCTCTCAACCTGCCCTGGCTACATCACTGCCAATGACACAAGTACAAATAGTGTTTTGACTCACAGAGGGCTTTCCAGTTGGAATGGGATGTACAACTGGGTTCAGCTTTAAGCCTACTAATGATCATACTGGTGATGGACTACATTAGTAAACAGGCTGGAGGGAACAGATTAACAAAGCTGTTGTATGCAGAATTAGTTACAGGCTCATGACAATTGTATATATAGATGCATAAATATGTAGATGCATAAATATATATATATATATATATATATATATATATATATATATATATATGTAAACTAGATGAATTGTACAGATACATATACCTTACATGTGCAGCTCCTGGATGATAAATGTCCTGACCCTTACTTTCTCCCATACTTTCCATGTACTGTACCCATAGCTATTGATCCAAAATCTCCTCCTTGTCCTCTACCTCTCCCTCTTCTTCCTTTTATCCTAAAGCATTTTTCACCACTTAATCTTAAATAATTGCCTCCTTTTCTTTCCTTTTCTCCTCTGGCTGTTTTCCAAATACATTTCATATACATTTAGATGCTGCTGCTGCTGCTGTGCTGCCAAGTTTGCTTCTGTTTCTATGTTCTATATCTGTTGATTACTGTATTACCGCTTAGTATCTTGTTTATTATATTGTTTCTGTAAATTTTTTTCCAGAGTTTTTCCCCCAGAAGAAAAGTTTCATAGCTCATTACTTGATGCTGCTATAAATGGTACTCTTTTTAAACATTGTACATGTGTTGATTACTTGTATATCTCTGATTACTATGTGCTTTACTTAATGTTGGAATTCTTCTGGAGCTTTTCTCCCAAAGCCTCCACTAAAAAGGGGTAGTTTTCTGCCCATTTGGACTATCCTGTTAAAAAAAAGACAACAAATCAAAAAATAAGCACTAAACCTGATTCAGAAAGGATACAGTAATGAGTATTTGAGGTATACACCTCACAATAGACATCTCCTATTCAGAGATAGCCCTACCACAATGTTTTAGCACAAAGACATGTAGTTCTATGGTGGGCTGTCTCTGTGGCTATGCTAAATGCTAACGAGGAATTCTGGGGGAAATGGATATATTAATTATCCATGTCCTCCCATGTGGACATGCCTAAGGTAAGCATTTATGCAGCTGAGTAATTCCTTCAATTGGCTACATAAATTACCACAGTTTTTCACAGAAGTTCATGTTAATCAACACAACTGAAAGCTCATGTTCAGCCATTGGGATAGAGGTAAGTGCTGGGGAAATTGTCAGATAAGTAGTATTTGTGTGTGTGTGTGTGTGTGTGTGTGTGTGTGTGTGTGTGTGTGTGTGTGTGTGTGTGTGTGTGCACTCATGCATGCATGTATGTGTAGGAGGATGTCACACCTCCATACTCCCTTAGACTAATGAGCAAATACTGCAAAATTGGGGCATGCTTTGGATGACTAGACAACAGGGTTACTCCTCGTAATGCTCCTTAAAGGCACTTAAAAAAAAGAAAGGCAACATAGATTTTGTGGGGCAGTAGACACTAGGGATATTCTTCATATTGTGCCTTAAAGGCACTTAATAGATGTGGGGATGACAACTAGATACCAGAAAAACTCTAAATAGCATGCTGTAAAGCCACAAAAAAGGATACAATTTTTCTCTGCCACCACTGGACACAAAGGATACTTTAAAATATTACTTTAGTGTTTTTTTTTAATATGTAATGTGGAAAGGAGGGAAAATGTTTCAAATCCTGAACCCCTTCCACAGAAAGTAGGAGCCGTAACCTACTGTACTAGCTAATCCATTAGTGTATTTTCCCCCTTTACTTGATAAGAAGTATGGTGCTGTAATATTCTGCATGATCTGTTCTTTCAACAATCCAGGAGTAACAAGGGACAGTAATAGGAGGTTTCTGTGGGCTAAGACTTTGATACAATGCCTGAAGAAACACTAGGTCTCACCAGGAAGATTATTTAGACTGTTACAAGGATTCATTTAAAAAGTTAATAGAGCAACAACTCTAGCATAAACAAGCTGTGTACAAACACCAAGAAGAAAGAAAATCTAATGTCTGCCATTATTGACTGACTGTAAGGATGCATGTTTAATTTGCTGGGGACAAGTAAATAAGAAGAGATATCAGAGAAGTTTTAACAACTCAGGCAGTGGTGAGATGTATGTAGTGTGTGTGTGTGTGTGTGTGTGTGTGTGTGTGTGTGTGTGTGTGTGTGTGTGTGTGTGTGCCCGCGAGCGTGAGGGGAGATGTAAATGCCAACATTATGCACAGGCCACCAGTATTAACTACCATAGGACTATGCTGATTAGCACTAGCAGTAGTTAACAGCATTTCAGAGACATTCATATTAGATGATGTTGAGGTCTTTCCTCATTGCTGCTAATGTGACTCTGAATCACATTTTTCTACATTGTGTAAATATTCCCTTTTTGCTGCAGCTCTTAACCACCAGCACTGGGGTTCTTTTTGAATTCCTGGGTAGGTGCCTATGAACACCTTTTTGCTATCTTTGAATAACCTTACTGTTTATGGTAAAATGGATCCTTTTTTATATCTGCTGATATTTTTACCTATTTAGAAAGGAGTTAGAAACATTTATAGAAACAGTTAAGTGATGGTTGCTATCTTAGTCTTTGCATTGAAGAGTAAATGCTGTTCTATGGGCTCTGTTAAATTTATGTGCATGTTTGTGTGTATATGGTGAAGTGGTGTGGAATGGATGAAATGAACTGTTCATTTCACTGACTAGGTAATAATATAAATAAATATCTGCACAGGCATTAGAATAGTATTCTATATAGAACATCACAGGGCATTTGAACAAATTGCTAGGGAAACCTAAATTGTCTAGTTCAGCAGGCTATAACAATGATATATAGAGGAACAAATTGCCTGTGCTAGGTGATCATTGAGAATATTTGTAACAGAACATGTGGAAGTCTGTAAAGCAAGCATATGAAGAACTTTTCTTATATTTCTACTCACATCACACATATAAGAAAAGAAGACTGCTAGATGTTTGGAAATATGCAAATTTTAAAGACTGCCCATTGGTCCCTTTTACATGCCTGCATTACATAAAAAGTATTAGGGAAAGAGTCTAATATATTCTTTTAAAGAGGGGCAAATCCATGCATTTGAAGGAGACAGCTTACTTTACTCATTGGTAGATTATTGTAAGGAATTTCTTGCATATATACGCAGAGATTTAATAATTGTATATTTAAGTAGCTCAGAGCATTTTTTGCATATTATATTCCATTACAAATTTTTGCAAATGTAACTGTGTAACTTATATTAAACACATGCCAGGTTGCAAGGAGCTGCTGCAACAACTGATTTGTATGCCGGAACTAGGTATAGTTAATGCATTGCTTATCTGTGCTGGAAGAGCATTGTTGAACTACATAGATTGCTCTTGGAATGGCACCACTACTGCAGCATGCAGACTGAATGTACAAAACAAGTATGTTTGACTGTCTTTTATTTAGATTCCCACTGGACGTCTGACAGGTAGTGCACTTAAAATGTGTAGTGAATTTATTGATATCTATACAGCTGGTTCGTGACAATTCTGGTGCATCATCCTTTACATGTTTTATGCAAAACTTATAGTATGCCTGTAAGAAAAACACAACCCTTTTCATGCACTAAAAATATTAAATATCTGTGCAAGAGTAACCCATTAAACATCTGTGCAGGAAGGCAAGATAAACATCTGTCAAGAAGTTACACAGAATTTCAAATGGTATACATTGTAAGCTTGTTTAAATACTGTATAGGTTTATAGATACATAGGTAGGTACTAGGCTATCTGCCCGAAGGCATTTATAAGCCTGGCCAGAATGTGTTGGCTTTCGCCACCCCCCTTAGATTAGTTCCCTGTGCCTCTGTCCAGCAGAGCCACTGAAGTGATCCCCGGGGTAAACTTTCTGTTTCCCATCCACTCATCAAGGTTTCTCTTGAAGAGTGTTAGCAAGGAGCTCTGCCTAATGTAGATTGGAATCTTGTTCCAAAGCATGGGAAGTCTCTGGGACAGGAATCTACTCCTCCAGCATGCCCTATTTATTGTTGTGGTGAGGTTTAGATCCCTAGAGCGTGTGGCTCAAAGGGATAAGGTTTTCTTTAGGTAGAGCATGTCCATCAATTCTGGGTTGGACATGGCCTTGTATTTCAGGCAGAGATTACCTCTGAGAAGGTGATATGCAACCGAGTACAGCTAGAGTTTCTTCAGTCGAGCTGCATAGAGCATCTGTTTGAGGCCAGTGATCCTCTTGGGGAGGTACTTCTGTGGTATTTCCAGCTGTTGCAGGTGTCTTGTAAGGTACATCCCAAATGGGGTGTTGTACTCTATGATGGGTCTGATGAGTGGTGAGTAGAGGGGCACAATGACCTCTTTTGATCTGGATGCAAACCTTTTTGTGATTAGGTGGGTCACATAGAAGGATTTTCTAACCACTTTGGCAACGTGATTATCAAAGGAGAGATTACTATCTACTTGGGTCCCCGGATCCCTTATTATGTTTTCTGTATTTAGGGGACTACCACCTATGTGGTAGTTTATGGGTACTTTGTTTTTTCCAATGGGGATGATTATGCACTTTTTGGCATTTAGCTTGAGGCCATGAGTTTGACACCAGGTATCCATCTCAGTGAGACCCTTCTGGAGGATGTCTGTGTCAGCTGGAGAGTCAGTTACAGGCCCTAGTTTGCAGTCATCTGCAAACTTGGTCAGTCATAGTCCTCCTGTGCTTGTCTGTACCTCTGAGAAGTATATGCTGAACATGAGGGGTCCTAGGACTGAGCCCTAGGGAACACCACTTGTAACTGGTTTAGAGTCAGACTTAGCTCCCGCAACTCTCCCCATGTGGGTTTTGTCCGTGAGCCAGTTGGCAACCCATCTTGTGACATAGGGGTTTATGTTTAGGCTGGTGAGCTTGTCTATAATACCAGAATGGGGAATGGTGTTGAAGGCCTTTGCGAGGTCTAGGTAGGCTGTGTGTACCTCCTTTCCCTCATCTATAGCCTTGGTAACTGTCGCAAAGACATCCACCAGGTTTAGGAAGCATGATCTGCCCTTAACAAAGCCAAACTGGGTAAGGTCCAGTGTTTGGAGGTTCCCAATGTCTCTGTTAAGGAGTTCCATGATGATGCACTCCATAGCTTTGCAGACCAAGCTAGTCAGGCTTATAGAGTGATAGTTCCTGGGGTCTTTTGTGGCTCCACCTTTGTGGAACAGAATAACCTTTGCTGTGCGCCACTCTATGGGTATGTAGCCTGTGGAGAGGCTGGGTTTGAACAGTGTGTTTAGGTGAGGGGTTAGTTCATCTTTGAGCTCATTTAGGATGCAGCCTGGGACACCGTCCAGTCCCATTGATGCTGTGTTTTTGGCTTTGGAGAGGGGTGTTTTAACCTGAGTGTCTGTGATTTCAGAGGCTCTACATTCTTCTGGTATGGTTATGGGCCATTTTTGGGGATGAGGGGGGGGTGAAGTTTGCTCTGAACCTGTCTGCCAGGATGTTGGCGATATCAGTTGGTTCAGTGTATTTTGTACCATTCTGCACTAACTCCGAGCAGATCTGAGCATTGCCACTTAGATTCTTGACATAGCTAAAGAATGCCTTGTGGTTATCTTTGGAGTCCTTGACAATTTTTCTTTCAAAGCTCGCCTTGGATGATTTTATGAGGGATCGTAGTTTCTTGCTGATACTGATCAGGGATGTCTTCCCTTCTTGGGATTTTACTCTTTTCTGTATTAGTTTCCTCCTTCTATTCTATAGCTTGTTTATGGCAGGGGTCTACCAGACTGGTTTCCTTTTCATGGAGGAGTGAGTCTTGGTTTTGCTTGGGATAGCACAATCCATGCATTCTTGAAGGTGCCCATAGAATGCATTACTAAAGGATTTTGCAGCTTGGACAGCATTAACCTTTAGCATGGGGGCTTTGAAACTTTCCACCTTGGTCTTAAGTAACATGAAGTTTGCTTTTGAAAGGTTTTTCACGGTGCTTTCCTTGTCCGGGGGTGGGGGCAGAATGTGGATATCCAAAGTGATTTGTTTATGGTCAGATCTAACCAGTGAGGGGTTCACCTCCGGTGTGGAACACCGGTCGCCCATGTTGGTGATGACCAGGTCCAATATGCTGTCACCTCTGGTGGAAGTGTTGACCTGTTGATCCAGGGTGTTTGAGTTTATAAATTCTAGGAAATGTTGGGCAAGGGAGTTAGTACTTCAGTAGTTCTCCCAGTTAATGTTTGGGTAATTGAAATCACCAAATATTAGGGTGTTTGGTAGGACCTTTATGTTTCCCAGTGTTTCCAGAAATGTGGAATGGGGGTCCTAGGACATGATGGGTGATCTGTAGCAAGCTACAATTTGAATTGCAGTTTTGCCCATTGTTAGTTGCATGTGAATGATCTCTGAAGCATTGTGCTGTGCCACTAACCTGGAGGTGTGGGTATCCTTGATGAATATGGATACACCACCACCTTTTGTATTTCAGTCCGCGTTCTGTGGCTGAAATGTATGGCATGAATTGTAGCCTGGTAGTGCTGGGGTGCTCTCTGGAGCCGTAAACCAGGTTTCTGTTACTGCACATATATTGATTTTCTCCATACTGAGAAGTGCCTCGAGTGCATGCATTTTGAAGTTTAGACTTCTGGCATTTAGTAGCATCACCCTCAGTTTTTTGTTACTTGTGTTATTTATGGCAGTGGGTTTGTCTTTTGAGCCTTGCCTAAAAAAGACACTATGGGGGTGGCAAGAGCCTTGGCCAGTATTTGAAAGCCTAAGGGTGACAGGTGCAAGCCATCTCTAATGAAGCAGTGTGGCTTGTCGAGCATGTCATCCCAGGCAGACAGACACTGGATCCCCTTTGAATGACACCAGAAACTTAGCCAATTTTTAAAATTGATATTTTTTTCTTTATACTGTGGTATCATTCTTGGTGAGGGCAGGATGCTACTCAGGGTCAGGGTCATACCGGCCTGGGCTATGTGATCAGAGAGCTCTTCCATGTCTCTTTTCATGTACTCCAAAGAGGTATGGCTCAGGTCATTCACACTGACATGGACAATGACAGAGTCGTATTTGTACTTGTTCTGGAGTGACCTGAGTGCTTCTGTTATGTGGTGGATCCTGGCATCTGCCATGCAGCTAACAGTAACCTTTGCCTTATACAGCCTAGTGAGTGGGATGTCAGTGTGCCTGACTATAGAGTCACCTATTACTAGTATGTTGGGTATGTTATTTTGCCTTAAGGTCTGTGACTGCGTGGCACACTGGCTTTGTGAAGTATGTGTTTCATGGTTTGTGTTGGGGGTGGAGGTTGCTTGGAAGTCTGCTTTGGAGGTCTCTGTTGCTTTTGCAGATTTTTATTTAGAGCCTCTGAGTATGTTTTCGTGTATTTATGTGTGTTTTTCGCCGGTGCTGGTTTAATGGTTCTATGTGAGACTGGTGATGTGATGCAAGTATTTCCCTTCTCCTCTTGACTGTTTGATCCAGTCTTGGGTTGAGAGAGCTTAGCCTCCAGTTTTGCTGTATAATTGCATCTCTCGCATGTATTAGTGTTTGGTGGTAGGAGGAGAGGGTTGTCTGTGTACATGAGGCAGTTGTAACAGTGCCTCAAAATGTTCAGATTCAGCAGTTGGACTGGAGAGTACACCAGAAACTGCCTTTTGGACATGGCTGGATAGGTACAGTGAACTGTTTTACTGAATGGCTGGTAAGGTCGAATAGAGAGCCTTGTCCTTCTGTACACTATGGGGGGGGTCTAGTGCTAGGGTTTATAAATGCTTGCTATGAGTGTTGAGCAAGTGCCAGGCTGAGAAATGAATGGCTTGAGTGCTTAAGTTGAAAGTTTGTCTAGTTCCAAGGGAAAAAGTAAAGAGGAGACTTTGTGAAGCCGGGAATAGTTATATCCTAGCTAACCAGCACTGTAACCGGCACTACCAGGCACGCAAAACTGGGCAAATGCGTTTTTATAGCAGGGAAATGAAAGAGATAGAAATTAGCCCAAAATGACCAATAAACTACTAATTTCTGTGCTGAAACCACTTCTCCAGGGACAGATAGGCTGCTCAAAACTCCCCTCTCTCACAGGTGAACAGAGAAACTTCCTTCTATCCAAGTAAGGTATGGGCAAACACAGAGATTTGTAACACGGCCCTGAATTCATGACTAACCTGAAAACTGGACTATACTAGCTTAGAAAGGTGGGAAAAAAGTATATATATTTTTTTTTTCAGAAAATAAAGCAGATACAATAAAAAACACTTTAAATGCAGAGAAAAGGATACTTATTGTTATATATCTCAGATCAGAGTTGTAGTCAATGCCCCTAGTAATAAAGTATGAAGAAACACAAATACAGTAAAAGCAGATGAATAAAGTACAATTTATATATATATATATATATATATATATATATATATATATATATATATATAGATATAGATATATATATAAACAATAGACAATTAACTGATTTAAACAAGTTACCCAATTAACCAGAAAAAAGCTC
The DNA here is from genome assembly GCF_019279795.1 of Protopterus annectens. NCBI lineage: Eukaryota > Metazoa > Chordata > Ceratodontiformes > Protopteridae > Protopterus > Protopterus annectens. Next base: position 1,022,858,234 of record NC_056735.1, read on the forward strand.
AACACTGAGCCCTGTTCCAGCAGTCTTCAATCAGATATGTTCTAACTGCACCTCTACCTATATCCCTCTTGTAACCACACCCACTTCCATTCTACACCAATCAGTCTCCAATACTCTAGAAACACCCTCTACCTTCTGCCACCCAAATTAAATTTCTTTCTTGTAACCACACCCACTTCCATTCTACACCAATCAGTCTCCAATACTCTAGAAACACCCTCTACCTTCTCCCACCCAAATTAATTTCATTCAACTCTCCAAAAATATCTCACCCAGACTATAGGTCTCCATTCTCCCTCTAACACCCACTCCCAAAACCTCACCCCCTCCAACCCTACATAACTCTATACTTCCTCACTACTAATCAGGAATTTACCAGCTTCTCTTTATAAAATAATCTCTTATATACATATATAATACAACTACAACATTACACCACTAAGCAACCTTATTCAACATGCTCTTAAAACCTTCATCCATCTCCATTTTACTACTACTTCTTAAATTTTTGTATTTTCACTACCTCACCCAACCCATTACTTCCTACCATTCACAATTCTTCCATGTAACCAACCACCTTAATTCCCCTCTCTCACACTCACACTCACCTATTTCTCCCCATCGATATCCTATAAAAAACCTCCTATTTTTCCCATACAAACTCATCACCTCTCAAAAATACTCTATCCCCATAGCAACCAGTAACTCCTTCAGAATCACAATAGAACCCAATCTTTTTACTAAACTGCTCAATTACCTCTCTAACCCAATCCTTCATCTGATTACCAGTCTTTTATCAGGTGATATCCATCCCAACCCTGCCCCCCCCACCTCAACCACTATACACAAGCCTATATTACTTACTTCTTTAAACTCCCAAAGTATAGTTAACAAAGTCCCAACCATCCATGCCTGGCTCATGCATAATAAACCTGACATCCTATCTATCTCAGAAACATGGTTAAAACCCTATATAAAAGACTCTGAAATAATTCCACCTAACTATTCTATCATTAGAAAAGACAGGTCCCACAAAAAAGGCGGAGTAGCTCTCCTATACTCATCCTCCTTGTTAGTTACTCCCTACAACAAACCTATTCCAAACTTTAACAACGCCGAACTACTCCTCACTCTGCTTCAAGTAAACAAACACAAACACATATGTCTAGCATCACTCTACATCCCCCAGGGGATAATATTTCCACACATGAAGATATCCTCTCCTGGCTTTCCAATAACATTAGCAATGAAACCATAATCTTAGGAGATGTGAACATTAACTGGGCCTCCATTCAGTCCCCAACTAACTCTCTTAACATCAACCTCTATAATTTTTCCTAGCTAATCAACTCTGTAACACGCCCCTCAAAAAACCTCTCTAGTGGCAGTATTCTAGACTGGATTCTAGTCTCACATCCCCACTATTTTTCTGACAGTGGCACTCTTCCTGACCCCCTAAGTGACCACATACCCATCTTCACTCACCGACTCCCCTCTATCCCATATCGCATCCATAATTATATTACTACCCGTAACCATAAAAACTTTAACCCAACAACATTTTCAAACTCTCTAAAAGCAATAAACTGGAATTGTCTAAAAACATAATCCTTAGATAATGCAGTTGCCCACTTCAGCTCAACATTCTTAAAACTACTAGACTCTCACGCCCCTTTAAGGACAAAGAGAATAAAAACTAATTCCGCCCCTTGGCTTACCAAAAACACACTAGCAACCATGCACCATAGAGATAAAGCCTGGGCACTCTATCAGAAAAACAAGACCCCCCCCCGACTCCACAATGAATAAAAAACACTTCGAAATAAAGTAAAAAAGCTTATTATCTCTGATCGACAAAATTACTTCTCTACACTCCAAAACAATAATAAAACAAACCCTCAGAAATTCTGGAAAGGTATCTCTACTCTCCTTAACCCCAGCAAACCACACACCCCCACCCCAGACCCAAATGCTCCAGAATTAGACTTAGCTACTCAATTTAACTCCTTTTCATTGAATCCATTGCCAAACTAACCTCCTCATTCTCTAGTACCACCTCATTCTCTAATACACCCCCACCCTCCCCTACCAACAATCTACCCTGCACTGCTACTACTCCCTCATTCCCATCTACTAACTCTCTATCCTCTACCTCTTCTCCTACTCTAACTTCCACATCATCTTCCCCACCCTCTAATACTCCCTCTCCCCACTCTCCTCTATTCTCATTAAAACCTATACCTACTTCTACTATAAAGAAACTCCTTCTGAAATTGAAGCCATGCACTAACGCACCTGATAACATCCCTTCTTACTTTCTAAGCATAGCTGCTGAAGCAATTGCCTATCCCATAAGCATTTTAATCAACCGCTCCATCCAAGAATGTACAGTACCCCAAATCTGGAAACAAGCCTTTATCATACCTTTGCATAAAGGTGGCAACAATAACAATGTTACTAACATCCGACCCATTGCTATCCTGTCTCCCATTTCTAAACTTCTAGAAAAGTGTGTCCAACTTCAACTCTTACCACATCTCTTAGATAATAACCTTCTAACTCCCACACAACATGGATTCAGACCAAATCATAGCACCATGACAGCCCTCCTCTCCTTTCTTGAAACTGTAAATAAAGCTTGTGACTCTGGCCTAATTGTTTCTACCCTACTACTTGACCTCTCTAAGGCCTTTGACACTATCTCACACAGCCTGCTCTTAACTAAACTCTCAAAACTTAACCTATCTCCCTCCTCTTTGAACTGGTTCTCCAGCTACTTATCCAATAGATACCAAGCAGTAAAATGGAAAAAGGCAAACTCCTCATTTCTTAATACCCCCACCGGAGTTCCCCAAGGCTCCATACTAGGTCCCCTTCTCTTCAACATATTTATAAATGATTTCCGCAAATCTATTCCATTCTCAAACATCATCCAATATGCAGATGATTATAACATTATCTGCTCTGCCACATTTACCCCCATACTCCTAAAGCTTACGCAAGAAGCTTTTTCAATCACTGAGCAATGGATGAAAATAAACCACATAGCACTCAATGCTTCTAAAACTAAATTAATGGTATTTACCCCCTCTAAAGTTACTCCTTTCGATATAAACACATTCTCGATTACTAGTCAAAATAATTCACTTCTGGAACTGGTGTCAGAAGCCAAGTTACTTGGCATCCAAATTGACAGCCAGCTTAATTTCAACTCCCATCTACAATTAAATATCAAAAAAACCCATCAAAAACTAGGTATGCTCTACCGACAAAATCAATACCTTACAACCACCACTAAAATCACTCTCTCTACTTCCTTTCTTATCCCCTCCCTTCTCTATGGAGCTCCACTTCTAACTAATCTTCAGTCCTCTCTAAAAAAACAACTTTCCTCTTGCTACAACAAAATCGCCAAGTTCGCTAACAGCCATAAGTCCTCCACCCACCACTGTTCCTCTCTCCAAAAACTAAAATGGCTAGAACTACCCAATCATCTCACCTATACTCAGCTAACTCTTGCCCACAAGCTCATTTTCAACCCCTCTCTGTCCCTCCCTGTCTTCTGCCTTTAAGATGCACCTACCTGATAGAGTTTTAAGGTCAAACAATCAAAATCTATTAGAAGTGCACAAACCAACTCGTCCCCCAGGCAAAAAACTACTATCCTATAACCTAGCTCACCTTTGGAACTCACTACCACCATCCATTCGCACCACCTCTAACCATTACATGTTCAAAAAATCTCTTCACGTACATCTAGTGTCCCAGTGGGAATGCTATTGCTCCCACCCCACATAACTAATACTGGCAATTTTCATCTTCCTTCTCTCCCATGTTTACTCCAGCAATTTTTCCTTATTATTTCCCATAACTCACATTATTATTCCCATGGTATCTGCAAAGAATGTACTAGACTGCACCTATTAAGTTTATGCTTCTTACGTAATAACTACTCTGTATCACTCTGCAATATTACTTTTCTTAGCCTATAACACCTCCAAGTTTCATCACTAGTCTGTATTGTTTTAAATGTTTACTGTACTTTTGAAATTAATTGCTTGTATATTTTACATTTGTATAATTATCATTAGTAATCTACTGTATGTACCTAGTTTGTTTTTGGAGCTTTTCTCCCCAGGACTCCATTGAAAACGGGTTCATGTTGGCCCAATGGACTATCCTGGTAAACCAACTGCAAATAAATAAATAAAATAAATAAATAAATAAACTCCCGCTACTAGGGTGCAGGGGAACCTTCTCCAAAAAAAGATGGCCTGGATCAGTGCTCAAGTTATACAAACAAAGCTAGATTCAGCAGGCCTGAATCTGGTCTATGCTACAGCAACAAGGCGCACCAGTTTCAGAAAGAAACAGTTCAAATAAGCAGAAACAATAAGCCTGTGACCAGAAATTCCCAGCTCAGAAGGGCAGAATCCAGCTTCTCCTCCCACAAGAGTGCAGACCACAAACCTTCTTAATGTAGAATAACTGGCCTGAAGCCCAAGTGCTTAAACCAGAACTAATACACTTTTAGAATAGCAAACACTGAGCCTTCAATCAGCAATTCCCAGCTTAGAAGGATGTAAGCTACCTGTCCTGCCACAACAGTGCAGACCACAAACCTTCTTAATGTAAAACAACTGGTATGAAGCCCAAATGCTTAAACCAAAAGACTCAGAATAACAGTTACAATTTAAGCTGGCTACTACCAAGCAGTAATAAATGCAGCAGAATAAATAAAACTGAATACTTTTAAGAAGAGACATAAGCAAAATAAAGTAGGAGGAAACACAAATACAGAAAAAGCAGATGAATAAAGTGCATTTTTTTGTTAGTAAAGTGCAAGGAGAGAGGAAGGAAGAACCTAAGTGGGTTGGCCTTTTCAAATCTTCTCTCTGTATTAAATAGAGTGAACACTAGACTCAGAATATCATCTCACTGTACTCGGTTAAGAAAGCAAATGAGATGGATTCAGAAGGAGTTTTCAGATACAGACTTACAGGAGGGGTGGGCAATTCCAGAGCCACCAACAGTAACACCAAAACAAGAACAGGGAGGGTGGGTGAGGAACTAACTGCAGAGAGACACACAGCAAACACTATTCAGTGAGCACACACAATTAGGTAACAGAAAAAATAAAATACAGTACTTTTAAAACTGCAAGTTTGTACTTAATTTCAGATTCTAATGCAGGTGATTGTAGCCAACCAAGTCTCTCAGAAGTTGAGCATAAAATGAATTCTCAAACTTTGTTGCTAGCACTTAAAGAACAGAGGAAGCATTCTAGTCTAACAGTTAAATATCAGATAACAAAGAAGTGAGAAGACCACCACCCCCTCTTATAGCAGAGAGACACACAGCATACACTATTCAGTGAAACACACAATTAGGTAACAGAAAAAATGACATACAGTACTTTTAAAACTGCAAGTTTGTACTTAACTTCAGCTTCTAATGCAGGTGATTATAGCCAAACAAGTCTCTCAGTATTAAATGACTATTCATACACCCTGTTCAGTATTCTGTACATTATCATTTGAAGGTTCTACAAAGGAACTTGGTGAATGTTTGCATAAGAGGGGCATAGGATCACTGAACGAAAATGATTTGGAATTCGCTGAATGATTGACTGCATCTGTAGGACATATAATGAATGCTGCAATCACTTCTCCTCATCACTATTTAGGTATATCTCAGAACAACTCATTTTAGTGTTGCATTATTAAAATATCTGTACTTAATTTAGCTAAGCAGAAATACAAATGAATATTGTTTGGTTTCTCCTTAAATATTAGACAGATGGAATCATTAGAAATCTTTTGGTGGAAAAAATGAATTGTATGTGTAATAAATTTCCATAATATTTTCTTTCAAAAACCATGGTTGTGCAGCATTTCCAGCATGCTTTAGTTATCATCTAAGAGGACAACTGCATGCCTATCCAGTTGCCTCATTGGTTAGTCATATATTTTAACCATAATTCTATCTGGTGATTTGTATGCAGTGACTTCTGAAGACCTTCACAATGGTCTTGATAAATGCATGCTAAGCTTGGATGTGAGTGCAATGGACCCACTGTGAAGTTTGTTATCTTTGTTCTCATGCATACAGAAGGGACTTACTGAATAGATCTACATAACAGATCATGTGGTACCATATGCAGACCCTGCAGAGTGTTCTGTTAATATAACTCGTTAAATATCTGCATTTGTGCTGTTTAATTTTTTTATTTGCTAATAATTACAGGTGTGGGGGTAGCCACATTCTTTGATTTCCTGTCCTTGCCTATTTAAGTGGTACAGTGTGAAATATTTTCTGCTTAAAAACCTCAGCTTTGGCCGGCTAAGAACTTGTTGTATTCAACTGGACGTATAAGAGAATTTAAGTACCTTTATCTGCACTTTTTTTTCAAAAAAATATAGTATTTAAATGGATTTTAACTGTGTGTTGCAGGAATATTAACTGAACTGGAAATTAGTCAGTGTTTGCTGAATTTTGTTATTTGCTAGTAATTACAGGTGTGGGGTAGCCACATTCTTTGATTTCCTGTCCTTGCCTATTTAAGTGGTACAGTGTGAAATATTTTCTGCTTAAAAACCTCAGCTTTGGCTGGCTAAGAACTTGCTGTATTCAACTGGACGTATAAGAGAATTTAAGTACCTTTATCTGCACTTTTTTTCAAAAAATACAGTATTTAAATTGATTTTAACTGTGTGTTGCAGGAATATTAACTGAACTGGAAGTTAGTCAGTGTTTGCTGAATTTTGTTATTTGCTAGTAATTACAGGTGTGGGGGTAGCCACATTCTTTGATTTCCTGTCCTTGCCTATTTAAGTGGTACAGTGTGAAATATTTTCTGCTTAAAACCTCAGCTTTGGCCGGCTAAGAACTTGCTGTATTCAACTGGACGTATAAGAGAATTTAAGTACCTTTATCTGTACTTTTTTCAAAAAATACAGTATTTAAATTGATTTTAACTGTGTGTTGCAGGAATATTAACTGAACTGGAAGGTAGTCAGTGTTTGCTGAATTTTATTTGCTAGTAATTACAGGTGTGGGGGTAGCCACATTCTTTGATTTCCTGTCCTTGCCTATTTAAGTGGTACAGTGTGAAATATTTTCTGCTTAAAAACCTCAGCTTTGGCCGGCTAAGAACTTGCTATATTCAACTGGACATATAAGAGAATGTAAGTACCTTTATCTGCACTTTTTTTCCCCAAAAAATACAGTATTTAAATTGATTTTAACTGTGTGTTGCAGGAATATTAACTGAACTGGAAGTTAGTCAGTGTTTGCTGAATTTTGTTATTTGCTAGTAATTACAGGTGTATGGGTAGCCACATTCTTTGATTTCCTGTCCTTGCCTATTTAAGTGGTACAGTGTGAAATATTTTCTGCTTAAAAAACTCAACTTTGGCCGGCTAAGAACTTGCTGTATTCAACTGGACATATAAGAGAATTTAAGTACCTTTATCTGCACTTTTTTTTCAAAAAATACAGTATTTAAATTGATTTTAACTGTGTGTTGCAGGAATATTAACTGAACTGGAAGTTTTGACTCTGCTCTTCAGTTAGTCCCACCCACCCTCCCTGTTTTTGTTTTGGTGTTAATCTTAGTGGCCTTGAAACTGCCCGCCCCTCTTGTAAATTTGTGTTTGGATATTCCTTCTGGGCCCATCTCATTTGCTCACTCAGCTGAGTGCAGTGAGATCATATTCTGATTTCAGGCACTCCTACTGTGTACAAAGAGAGCATCTGGGAAACAGAAAAAAAATGTAAGCTTGTTTCCTGCCTTTCCTGTTAAGTGGTATAGACTATTTGTAGGCTTCTGAGCCCCCAAGCCCTTCTGTGTTGGAGGGAAGCCTTCTAGCTTAGTTTTTTTCTTATAACTAGCCAGTTTTCTAGTTTCAGCACTCAAATCTGTTTCTTTGATCTCAGCACTTGTTCAGAAAAAAATGTCATCTGCTTTTACTGTACTTGTGTTTCTACCTACTTTATTTTACTTTTGCACCATCTTAAAAGTACTCAATTGTATTTATTACTGCTTGGTGTAACTCATTCTAAGCCTTTTGGTTTAAACACTTGGGCTTCGGACCAGTTGTTTTGCACTGAGAGGGTTTGTGGTCTGCACTGTAGTGGCAGAACAGGTAGTTTACATCCTTCTAGGTTGGGAACTGCTGATTGAGGGCTCAGTGTCTGTTATTCTAAAAGTGTATTAATTCTGGTTTAAGCACTTGGGCTTTCAGGCCAGTTATTTTACATTAAGAGGGTTTGTGGTCTGCACTCTTGTGGGAGGAGAGGCTGGACTCTGCCCTTCTGAGCTGGGAATTTCTGGTTAAAGGCTTATAGTGCATGCATATCTGAACTGCTTCTTACTGAAGTTGGTGCCTTGTTTGCTGTGGCATAGACTGGATTCGGGCCTGCTGGATCTAGCTTTGTTTGTGTAACTTGAGCACTAATCCAGGCATTCTCTAAAGTATTCAATTGTATTTATTACTGCTTGGTAGTAACTTGATTAAAGTGTAGCTATCATTCTAAGTCTTTTGGATTAAGCACTTGGGCTTCAGACCAGTTGTTTTACATTAGGAAGGTTTGTGGCATGCACTGTGGTGGCAGGACAGGTAGCTTTCATCCTTCTAAGTTGGGAACTGCTGATTGAGAGCCCAGTGTCTGTTATTCTTAAAGTGTATTAGTTCTGGTTTAGGCACTTGGGATTCAGGCCAGTTATTTTACATTAAGAAGGTTTGTGGTCTGCACTCTTGTGGGAGAAGAGGCTGGACTCTGCCCTTCTGAGCTGGGAATTTCTGGTTAAAGGTTTATAGTGCCTGAATATTTGAACTGTATCTTACTGAAATTGGTACACCTTGTTTGCTGTACCATAGACTAGATCCAGGCCTGCTGAATCTAGCTTTGTTTATATGCTTGTTGTTTGTTTGCTTGTTATTTCCCTGGAACGCTAATTCCACCTAATACGCGGCTTCTCAGCGCTTCTGTGGATCACTAGTGATATCTGCATTGCTTACTGTTCTTATTTCCTTGTTTCACTTGAAAGAAAGTTACTGTTTGTCATTTTTGCATTTAAGTTACCTGTAACACATTGCACTTAAGTTACCTGGCACGTGCGAGCTAAAGCAATTATATAAGTCAGCACTAAAAATTAAAAGCACTACACCCTCACTCCCCACTGGCCCTTGTTTTCAATTATTAAGGAATTCCCAATATTATTCTAGCATGTCCCAAGGTCAGTTGTCAATCTCCTCTCTGGTTCAGCTGGTGAATCTGGGAATCTTGAGGCAATGTTACAACTGCCTCATGTACACAGACAACCCTCTCCTCCTCCCAACAAATTCCAACACATGTGAGAGATGCAACCATATAGCCAAACTGGAGGCTAAGCTCTCTCAACTCAGTACTGGCATAACCAGTCAGGAGGAGAAGGAAACCACACTCACTACAATTCCAGTCTCACATAGACCTACCACAACAGCAAACCAAACACATAATTACACAAAAACATACTCGGAGGCTATAAATAAAGATCTGGCTAAGCAGCAGAGACCTCCAAAGCAGACACCCAAGCAACCGCTACCCCAAAACAAAACATGTGCAACACATATCTCACAAAGCCAGTGTGCCAAACAGTCACAGCCCTTAAGACTAAACAACACACCTGATACACTTGTAATAGGTGACTCTATCGTCAGGCAAACTGACGTCCCGCTTACCAGGCTGAACAAGGAGAGGGTCACGGTGAGCAGCCTGTCAGGCGCTAGGATCCGCCACATAACACAAGCACTCAGGTCACTCCAAGGCAAGTACAAATATGACTCAGTCATTGTCCATGCTGGTGTGAATGACCTGAGACGTACCTCCCTGGACTACATGAAAAGAGACATAAAGGAGCTCTCTGAGCATGTAGCCCAGGCCGGTATGACCCTGACCTTGAGTAGCATCTTGCCCTCACCAAGAATGATGCCACAATATGAAGACAAGATGATCAATTTCAACAAGTGGCTTAAGTACTGGTGTCATTCAAAGGGGATCCAATGCCTGTCAGCTTGGGATGATATGCTCGACAAGCCACGATGCTTCGCTAGGGACGGCTTGCACCTGTCACCCCTGGGCTTTCGGATATTGGCAAAGGCTCTTGCTACTCCCATAGTGCCATTTTTAGGCAAAGCTCAAAAGACAAACCCACCTCCATAGGTATCACAAGGGATAAGAAACTAAGAGTAATGCTACTCAATGCCAGAAGTCTAAACCTCAAGATGCACGCACTCAAAACTCTCCTTAGCATGGAGAACATCGATATCTGTGCGGTAACAGAAACCTGGTTCAGGGCTCCCGAGAGCACCCCAGCACTACCAGGTTATACCTCATACCATGCTTTTCGGCCCCAAAACTTGGACCGAACCACAAAAGGAGGGGGAGTATCGATATTCATCAAAGATACCCACACCTCCAGGTTGGTGGCAAAGCACTAAGCATCAGAGACTATCCATGTTCAACTAACAGTGGGTAAAACTGCCTTCCAGTTTATAGCCTGCTACAGACCACCCTCCCAAACCCAGGAAACCCACTCTGCCTTTCTGAGAACACTGGAAAATATGAAGGTCTCTCCAAACACCATGATATTGGGCGTCTTCAACTACCCACACATAGACTGGGAGCATTACTCTAGCTCCAACACCCTAGCCCAAAGGTTCCTAGAATTTATAAACTCAAATGCTATGGAACAACTTGTTACCACTCCCACAAAAGGGGAAAATATACTGGACCTGATCATCACCAACATGGGGACTCTATGCTCCAGACCAGAAGTGTATCCCTCACTGGTAAGATCAGACCATAAACTAATCTCACTGGATATTCACATCCCGACCCCACCCCCTGCCAGAAAACCACAGTGAAAAACTTCTCTAAAGCAAATTTCACACTCCTCAAAACCAAGGTGTAATCCTTCAAAGCCCCCGGGCCTGTGGAAAATGCGGCCCAGACCTCAGAATCCTTTATAAACGCATTCTATGAACACCTTCAGGAATGCATGGATCATGCGATCCCAAATAAAACCAAGACCCAATCCTCCAAAGGCAGATGTCCTGTCTGGTGGACCCCAGCCATAAACAAACTATACAATAGAAGGAGGAAGCTACTAAATGATAGAGCAAAATCCCAAAAAAAGACAGCTTCGAGAGAAAAATTACACAGGACACTAAGGATAATCACAAGGCTTTCTTTAGTTATGTTAGGAACCTGGGTGGTAATTCCCAGATATGCTCAGAATTAGTCCAAAATGACAAAAAATACACTGAACCCACAGACATTGCCAACATCCTAGCTGACAGGTTCAGCACAAACTTCTCTCCCCCCCTCCCCACCAAAAGAGCAAATATCTATCCCAGCAGAGTGCTGCCCCACTGACATCTCACATGCTCAGGTAAGAGCCGCCCTCTCCAAAGCAAAAAACACAGCATCAATGGGACCAGACGGTGTCCCGGGCTGCGTCCTACATGAACTCCAAGAAGAGCTAAATCCAAACATAAAACTACTGTTCAATCTCAGCCTTACTACAGGATATGTGCCCAAAGAGTGGCGTACAGCAACAGTGGTCCCTCTCCATAAAGGTGGTGCCTCAACGGATCCTGGAAACTATCGCCCCATAAGCCTGACTAGCTTGGTCTGCAAAGCTATGGAAAGGAACATCATGGACCTCATAAATAAAGATATTGGGGACCTACAGACACTGGATCCTACCCAGTTTGGCTTTGTTAAGGGCAGATCCTGCCTCTTAAACCTGGTTGATTTCTTTGAAACAGTCACCAAGGCCATTGACGAGGGAAGGTGGTCCACACAGCCTACCTGGACCTCGCAAAAGCCTTCGATACAATACCCCACTTGGGCATTATAGATAAGCTCACCAGCTTAAATATAAACCCCTATGTCACTAGATGGATTGCAAACTGGCTCAAGGACAGAACCCACATGGTTAGAATTGCTGGAGCCATGTCAGACTCCAAACCAGTTACAAGTGGTGTCCCACAAGGCTCAGTCCTGGGACCTCTCTTGTTCGGTATATATTTCTCGGAGGTACAGGCCAACACGGAAGGACTGTGGCTGACCAAGTTCGCAGATGACTGCAAACTGGGTGCCATAATCGACTCTCCAGCCGACACAAGCATCCTCCAAAAGGGCCGCATAGAAACAGACAACTGGTGCCAGAGCCATGGCCTCAAGCTATATGCCAAAAAGTGTATAGTCATCCACTTTGGCAAAACAAAGTGCCCACAAATTACCAGATAGGTGGTAATTCATTAAGTACAGAAGAAGTAATTAGGGACCTGGGGACCCAAGTTGATAGCAATCTCTCATTTGACAACCACATGGCCAAAGTGGTTAGAAAAACATTTTATATAGCCCACCTAATCATGAAGGGATTCACATCTAGATCAGGGGAGGTCATCGTGCCTCTTTACTCATCCCTCATCAGGCCCATAATTGAGTACAATGCCCCTTTTGGGATGTACCTTACCAGACACCTGCAGCAACTGGAAAGACCCCAAAAGTACCTCACCAAGAGGATCAAAGGGCTCAAACAGATGCCATCTGCTGCCCGGTTAAAGAAACTCCAGCTCCACTCAGTGGCATACTGCCTGTTCAGAGGCGGTCTGTGCCTGACGTATAAAGCCATGTCCAACCCGGAATTAATGGACATGCTGCACCTCAGAAAATCCAAATCCCATCGAGCTACGCTCGAGAGACTTGAACCTCAGCACTGAAATAAATAGGACATGCTGGAGGGACAGATTCATAACCCAGAGGCTCCCTTCACTCTGGAATAAAATCCCAGTCCAGGTTAGGCAGAGTCCCTCATTGACTCTCTTCAAGAGGAATCTTGATGAGTGGATGGGAGATCATAGGTTTACCCCGGGTATCACTTCTGTGTCACTGTTAGACAGAGGCACAGTATACTAACCTCGAAAAAGGGCATAGCAAAATAAATTTAAAATGGGTGGCGAAAGCCAAACACATTCTGGCTAGGCTTATAAATGCCCTAGGGCAGATAGCCTAGTATGAACCTATGAACCTATAATAAAAGTACTCAAAATATTTTAGTTAAAGCAGCTGATGGATGAGGTGGGCTGAGAATAAAACTGATCATTTGTCATCAGTGCACTGCCCCAAATAACACCTTAAAAATTGTTTTATTCTTCTGTCTCAAAAATGGATTTTAAGTCGGTGACATTATTATAAGTATACAGAACATGACTTCAAAACACTACATCCATATTAATCAGGTATACCTCTCAAAGGAATAAATGTCCTTTATAAGACTATTAGAAAGGAAGGGGAAGTGTTATTTATATGCTAAAAGGCAGACAAATTATCTTAGTCATGCCTCATACAGAGAACTCTGTAATGTATAACAATTTACTATTTGACTTATCTGTTTGTACAACTGTACCATTTTCAAAGAAATATAGCTTCCACCAGACATGAATAAGTGACTTATTTTTCACTGTTTAAGTAGTTGCTACTTGTAGTTTTCAATTTTATTAACATTTAAAATGTATTTTTGCTGCAAATTGCCTTTTCTCCTTTACTGTTTGGTACTTGAACTGTTTTGTCTTGTAATTACCTTGTAGAGGAGCAACTTAGCTAGAGAATACTTTTTTTGTTGCTGCATTGTTCTGTAGTGTCGTTTTTTTTTTACTGTGATTTCACATTAAGAGAACTAAGGTCATCCATCTTGGTCTATCTGAGCTGGGAATCTCTCCAGAGGTGTTCAAAGTGTAGCCATTGTATTGACTAGAGGGCTCAGGAATTAGATTTCACTTTCATTTCTACTTCTGTAGATTAGGTTTATTTGCATCAATCTGCTCACCATGTAGTGGCAGTTGACAGTGGCCTCTACAAACTCAAGTGCCTGGTCAATTAAGTTTACCTACAAAATGAGTATTAGAACTGTAACCTGTAATTTAGTGAAGCATTGCATAGAGTTAAGATTAGAGGAGCTAGCTTGCATGTCAGATATAGCACTAATATCAAGTCATAGCACTATCTAATATCATGTTGTAGTACTATTCAACTCTCATTCCTAACCATGGAGACCACCCTACGAGGCCTCGTTAAAACTTAGTTTCAGACCCTTATAGCCCACAGTAAAACAAGTGCAAACAACATTAATATGCAAATTCCAAATTTCTATGTAGCCAGCTTACTAGATTCAGGCATCTTGAGACAAGGAAGAAATTGCTTCATGTTCACAAACAAACTTTACCCCAGGACTACCCCTGTACTAGTACTACTAATGGACAGATGCTGCCCTTAAATGCTTTATCCCATGGACATGTTCCCTCAAATTATCTATAGTATGATTCCAGCTATTCTTATTAGGGGGAGCATATAATTACTGACCATGGGATGGGTAAAGCCAGTCTACATCGAAATGGGATAGGTTATTTTGATCACAAAAATGGAAATTAGCTATCATTAAAACTGACTTTCAATGACAGCTAGGTTAATACTTACTTATGAACCTATGAACCTTCTAATCTTTAAAGAAACCAACACAGTATGTGGGAGATGTACATACACAACTTCCTTTGTGGAAAAATCTCACATACAAACATGATTGTCAAGAACACACACACACACTACATCCATCTCACAGTGTTCACCACACATACACACACACACACACACACACACACACACACACACACACACACACACACACACACACACCATTTTATGCTGAGGCAGTAAAAAGCAATCTCTCCAAACCTCAAAGATCTCCTAAGCATACAAGCGCTAATGCCTGTCCTCAGCAATCTCTAAAGCATACATCACAAGCAACACCAAACACCACACATAAGCCTACACCTAATGGACGTTGTAAAAACAAAGCCCATAAGGCAAGCAACCACTTTACTGGGACTCTTGTTATAGGATATGTCATTGTGCGACACACAGATGCCCCACTCATCAGACTAGACAAGGAGAAGATTACAGTCAGTTGCTTGTCTGGAGCCAAGATCTGCCAGGTTATGCACATGCTCAAGTTTTTGCATGCCTGGTACCTATATGATTCTGTCATAATCTATGTGGGAGTAAATTTTTTTAGATGTACCTCTCTGGATTATATGAAAAAAACATTATGTACCTTTCTGAATATGTGTCTCAGACTGGTATGAGCCTTGCATTGAGCAGCATTCTACCTTCCCCAAGGATGATGCCATGGTGGGAACAAAAATGATTGAATTTAACAATTGGCTTAGTTTCTGGTGTCAATCCAGTAGGATTTATTATTAGTCATCCTGGAATTACATGGTCAACAGACCCCATTGTTTTGCCAAAGATGACCAGCACCTGTCCTCACTGGGCTTCTGGATTTTGGCTAAAACTTTATCCACCCCTCAGAGTCTTTTTTAATTAATGCCAGAGTGACAAACGTACTGACATAGCAAATAAAACACAAAGAAATCTCAAGGTGCTAGGAGTGTTAACAAGAAGCTTCACACCCTACAAGATTTCCTTACATAGACATCTGTGTCATTACCAAGACATGGTTAATAGCTGCAGAAAGTACTTTGGCAGTGAAAGGCTATAGTGCCTTCCACACACTTAGACTGTGAGACATACAGAGAGGGACTTACAATGGAGGTGTCTCTGTTCATGTTAGCAACAAGTATTTTTCATGGTTGGTTAAACAGGATGATGCTCTGGAGTTCATATATATGCAAATCACCCTAAATAAAGACCATTATGGATGATGCAGTGGTGCAGCGAGTTGCGTTGTCGCCTCAAAGTAAGAGATTCTCCAGTTTGATTCTCGGCTGTGGAGTCTGCATTTCCTCCCTGTGTTTGTGTAGGTTTCCTCTGGGTGCTCTAGTTTCCTCCTACATTATAAAGACATGCATCTGGAGCATTTCTCCCCAGGTCTGTGCTGAAAATTGGCTCGTTCCAAGTCAGACTTTCCTGGTAAACTAAATAATAAATACATTACCATATTTTACGAAATTATAGGTCACCATCCATGTCACAAGGATCCCACAAGTCTTATCTAGACCTACTGGAGGCACTCTTCATGCAACCATTTTATTCATGAGAGACTTTAATTACATAGGTTCATATGTTCATAGGAGGTTACTTGACTATTGGCCCTAGGGCCTTTATAAGCCTAGCCATGTTATACCATTGTTCCTTTATTGACCAAATTGTATGGTCCATGTTTGCAGCACAAGTTTATGATCAGCACTGACTACCCTTATCCAACATGGGGTACATTTATGGTCTCCCATCCAGTTGTCTAAGTTACACTTAAATAGGGTCATTGAGGAGATCTGTTTTACATGAATTGGGAGTTTGTTCCAGAGACATGGCAATCTCTGGGAAACATATCTGTCTCACCAGCATATTCTGTTAATGTCACAGGCTGGGTTAAGATCCCCTAGAGTGAGTGACTCTTATTCCATTTGACTTGAAGATGTGCAGCATTTCCATTAAGGCAGGGTCCAAGACTGCTCTGTAGGCCAGCCACAAGTCACCTCTCAGTAGCCTATAAGTTGCAGAGTACAGTGATGGGGCCTTCAGTCTGTCCATGTAAGACTCCTTTATAGAAAAGAAAACATACACTGCCTCCAACTTGCAGGCATGTTTACTGGACTTTATTAACACAAATACCCTTGATCATTTAGTGTGCAGTCTAATCAGAAGTTTAAACATACTAGACCTAGTCCTCATCAATATGGGGAGCACTGCACTCCCCATGTCACATGCTTACTGGCGGGATTGGATCACAAATCTGTCTCCTTCAAAAAAATATTCAGGTTGAAAAACCCAGCAAAACCTGTTACAGTTAGGAATTGTTTTAAAGAAAACTGTGTCCTATTAAGCAACAATTTCTCAAAATTCAATACCCCACCTATCCCTGAGTTCACAACAACCTCTGCAGAATTGTTCACAGAAACACTGTACAGGCATATTCACAGAGACAGCTGTACCTACAAAAAGTAAGCCCAAAACAAACCCCAAAAACAAACCACACCAGTGGACTCCTAATCTTAATAGAGTATATAACAAATGAAAAAAAATCATTGCCAAAATAAGAAAGAGAAAGTCTCATAATGACAAGAGCTCAACAATTAGACTAAACAGGAAAGTAAGAGGATTAATTAAACCCAATAAGATCAATTACAAGGTCAAGATAGCCCCTCAGGCTAAAGACAACCACAAGGCCTTCTACAGCTATGTCTAAAACCTCAAAGATAACATGCAACAATGTGCAGAACTGGTACTAAAGGTACCACCTTTACTGAGCAAAGTGACATAATGAATCTGCTGGCTGACAAATTTCAGCCCCCCCCCCCCCAGATGCCCATAAAATCCCTACCAGCATAACCCCTCCAAATATCAGCTCACTAAGGCCAAAAACACGGCCTCAGTGGAGCCATACAATATCCCAAGTTGCCTCCTAAATAGCCTGAAACAACCTCAAAACAGGCTACATTCCAAGCAAATGGAGGATCGTAACAATTATCCCCTTTGACAAGGGTGGACAATCAGCTGATCCTACAGACTCATTAGCCTGACTAGTCAAATATGCATAGCCATGGAATGAGCTATCATAGATATGCTCTACAAAGATATTGACAGCCTATAGACACTTGACCGATCCCAGTTTGTTATGCCTACTTAATATAGTACACTTCTTTGAGAAGGTAACCAAAGCAATGGATTAAGAGAAAAAGGTGCATATTGCCTACCTAGATCTGGCCAAGGCATTTGACACAATAACCCAGTTAGATATTGTGAACAAACTCACTGAACTAGGCATAAATCCATTAATAACTCACTGGATTGACAACTCGGTCACAGATTTGAACCAAAACGTCTGGACTGTCTCTCCAGACCTTTAACCCTAAAACTCTCATCCCTGTCCTTAATCCTAAATTCCCTTCCAAATCGCTGCATGAAACCTTAATATATGGTCACACCCCTTTCACCCCCTATATACAGCTGCTGCACTTACCTCACTCAGCTGAAATAATGTGCTTGGTTGAGGTGCAGCAACTGCCTGCCCAAACTCATACTCATGTTCATTTGTGAGCGGCAGCCTGTACAAGCTACACTTGAGACTCAAGCTACGAGGCAGTGGTATTTGAGCGATTGGGATTCAAATAATAGAACCCTTAAACTATCTAAACAATCTTTGATTTGCCTGGTAAGCTACACCCTGGCAGAAACAGCTGAGAAAAAGATAAATAATAAATAGGTTTAAGGTATGATAATTTTGATTATACTGAAACTAAAATCTGACAGTTTTCTGACAGTGTCACAAATGCAGAAAAATGCATTGGTTACTATTAGGATGAAATTACTTATTCTGTTATGTTGCCATAATTATAACTGTGACTCAGCAGGCCTGTTGCAAGCCTAATTGTATGAAGCAGTGACATTTTATGTCTTTTACTCTACAATATTTAAATAGATA
The DNA here is from genome assembly GCF_019279795.1 of Protopterus annectens. Taxonomy (NCBI): domain Eukaryota; kingdom Metazoa; phylum Chordata; order Ceratodontiformes; family Protopteridae; genus Protopterus; species Protopterus annectens. The sequence goes on from NC_056735.1 coordinate 1,022,876,727, forward strand.
TGCATTATGTATGAATTAAAGTGTACTTATAAGTATTTTCACATCTTAATTTAGTCTCAAATCAAACCAGGGAACATACAAGTACACCAATAAGCATGCAGGGCTCATCCAACTCAAACTACATTTGATCAAAAAAACAGCACCACTGATGAACATGAACAGACAGTAATCCTGTTTATTGAAAGCAACAAGAGAAAAAATGATAAACAAGTAAAGTCACACCAGTTTCAATGTGTGAGGAAAGCCGCCAGTGAGTGCATTTTTAGGGTAAGTCGCCTAGAGTTAGCAGCATGACCTTCAATTTGCTTTTTGACAGATCTTTTATGTTGGAAGGTTTGTCTTTGGGTCATTGCCCAAAAAAGGCACAATGGGGAAGGCAAGAACCTTGGCCAGAATCCTGAATCCCAGGGATGACAAGTGGAGGCCATCTCTGGCAAAGCATCGAGGCCTGTCAACCATGTCATCCCTGGCAGAGAGTTACTGGATCCCCTTAGAATGATGCCAGAAACTAACCCAATTGTTGAAGTCAATTATTTTTTGTTGGTGCTGTAGTATCATTCTTGGTGAAGGTAGGGTGCTGCTTAGGGCTAGGGTCATACCTGCCTGGGACACATACTCTGAGAGCTCAGTCATATCTCTCTTCATGTACAGCAGTCCAGGGAGGCACTTTTCAAGTAATTCGTGCCAACATAGACAATGACAGAGTCATACTTCTACCTGTTGTGGAGAGACATAAGTGCATGCGTGATGTGGCAGATTCTGGCACCTGACAAACAACTGACTGTGATCTTCTCCTTGTCAAGCCTGGTGAAGGGGATATCAGTGTGTCTCAAAGTGAGTTGCCAATGACTAGTATGTTTGGTTTATTGTTATGCCCTATCGGCTGCGTAACTTTATTGTTATGCCTTATGGGCTGTGTTTATGAGACACTGATGTGTCTGCTGTCTGTGACATGTTTGATGTTGTGTGTGGAATGTTTGGGAGTGTGTTTTGGAGGTCTCTGCTGTATAGGTAAGGCTTTATTGAGGATATTTGCATAGATATGTGTGTGTTGTGAAACATCTCATATCATTTTCTGTTCATAAGTGGACAAAGTATGTCCCAAGTGGCAGGAGGTTGAACAGTTGATAATTGGCTATATTAGGAACAAAGAAAAAAAGAGGAAAGAAACATTCAATATCAACATAGAGCCCAAGAAGTTTCTAAGCTCCTGATGAAACACTTCATAAACAATGTAGCTTTCTTTAAGTAAAATAAGTTAATGTTACATTTTTAAAACAGCTGCTTTGAAGGTGTGTTTACAGTAAATGGCAAAGCACAGTCGACTTGTATGCGTATTGAAATAATGTGCCATTTTTGTTGTTATTATGTAGAGACACTGTTCTCTAAGAATGTTATTAGAATGTAGCATAATCTTTTTATGGAATAATTATCATTTGTTAAAATGCTAAGCACTTCTTTGCATGAGCAAATAAATATGATAAATAACATTCATTCCCTGAAACTCCACAGGTAATAAAGGATGGATTTATTGAAAGCAATCAAGTTACAGCAGAAAATGTAGGCAAATTCAACACCATTATTTAGCAGGAATGTTATGCATGCACTAATCATTAAAATCCAGAACTATTACAATACAAAATACCAAACAAAATGTGGGCCTTCTCAAGTTCTGTAAGACAAGAGCCCAACAAACTGATCTAAAGTCAAGATGCACACATTTAATGAGGTTTAGAAGCTCCATTCTATTTTTATAAAATATCACTGATCATTTATGCTAATAATACAGGAATAAATTGTGCTGAAAATGTAGGAATGAATTTTGCTTAAGCCACATATTAACATTGCATTGCTCTAGATAACATGCATGCAGCCATTATACATTAATTAAGCAAAAGATAAAAAACTTGGCAGGCAGATACTGGTAGAGAGCTAAGTGAAATGGGGGGTAGGATTTGGATAGATTGTTGTCAAAGGGAAAGTGGTGCAACAATTCTTTAAAGAAAGTGGCCAGAACACTAGAGGAAAAGTAAAAAGGGAATGCAAAATGATTGTTAAATACTACAGTACTCTAGATTAGCAGAAGTATGCATCAATGCCTGACTCAGCAAATGGAAGGCAGCAGGAAAAAGAATAACTGCAAAACACAGGCAGATCCAACAAGATATATGCTCACAATAATACTGGATTTATTTTTTGGTATCAATCTTACATCTCTCTCTCTCTCTCCGTATATATATATATATATATATATATATATATATATATATATATATATATATATATATATATATATATATATATATATATATATATATATATATATATATATATATATATATATATATATATTTCACACACACACACACACACACAGTTGATTAAAATATTATATATAGTATGTAAGCACGTTTTGCAATTGTGTATAGCCATCACACAGTAAAAGCAAACCACCAGAGCCCCATGTCTTTCAGAAAACTGCCTTAATACACTGAAGATTCTGCATACATCACTACACTTCCACATACATGGAAGAGTTCAGGTAATGATGTAGATGCAAAGAATGGCCAGCAGAATGTCAGTGATTCACAGATATTTGTATCATGGATGGAGATACAAATGGGAGAATGATATTTATGGGGAGGCAGCTGTGAATCTACCCATCTCCCATTCAAGATGATGCACTTTTCTCTGTCCAGCAGGATCATGCCTTGCTGCTGGATTCTCCACCAGTTCATCATCTGGCTCAGCCCCCATTTGTTACTGTACTGAGGAGTGCTCATCCTGCAACTGACTCCCCTTGATGAAACAGCCCTAAAAGTATAATATTTTGTAACATTGCATATACTGAGAATAATTTAGCACACATGGCAGGGTCATACTGCAGGGCACCTCTGGATGCAAACAGATGACAAAAGCTTACATTTCAGTAGCCCAAATGCACACTCCACAATGACCTTAGTTTGTGATAGGGTGTAGGAGTATCATGGACTGCTTCATTCTGTGGATTTCTCATAGGTATCATCAACCAGGGTTCCAGGGAATATCCAGCAGTGTCAGTAAAATGGCCCTGAGGGATGCCCCCCCCCAACAAACCATTGGTACAGGTCACATATGAGCCATATGTCAGAGTCATGACAACTGCTTGGTTGGCCTGCTGATACATTGTAGATGATATCCTGTGCATTACAGACCACCATGCTGTTAACTGAGGCTTATCTATTTTTTTCTTAGTCCCCCAGGTGGGGCATTTATTTCAATTTGGGAACAGTCTTTGGCCCATGAGTTATATGCTAGAAGTCCTGCATGCTAGTGTGTAGGAAATACATATGCTCTCCCACATGCTGCACTGTGTTATTTTGAAACTGAGATACCTTTACCATGTCCCCTGTTTGTCAGTGAAAGGTCCCTGTATCTAATACAGATAAAGCATATATTCCTTGGTTTTCACTGTGATAGGCCTCTGTTTTTCACAGAAAGGACCCCATAGCTAATATCGATAAGGCATATATACCATAGTTTTCACTGTGATAGGCCCTTGTTTGTCACTGAAAGATCTCTGTAGCTAATATAAAGGCATATATACCTTGGGTTAGACTGAATAGACACCTGTTTGGAATTGAAATGTCCCTGTAGCTAATACAGATAAGGCAGTTTACTATCAAAATCCTGAACACAGGAATAAAATCCTGTCATTTGCGTGAATCATATCTCCGAAAATCAGCACAGGAACACAGGCACTTTGTCAAATATAATGCCAAATTCGAACAATCAACATTATTTGACATATGCCTTCCCCTGCAGCTTACTCAATACCACCAGAAGTTACACTTGTAAGCAGTACATACATACTGCACAACACAGAAATGCCCACATCCCCTGCAAATGATATATTCCAAAGCTGAGATTACACTACAGATGGCTAAAGGGTAATTTCCCGATCCTCACTGTACCGGAATCTGTATTCATGATGCCAGTGACAGGTGTGCGAATGCACTGTGGCATTCGCAAAACTGAACACTCATACTGGTGCAGGTTAGATAAAACAGGAATCGTCCAATTGTTGTTCAACATTCCTTTTTTCGTCTAACCTGTACTCGTAATTTTGATAGTAAACCAATAAGGCACATATACCTTAGTTTTTACTGAGATAGGCCCCTGCTTGCCACTGAAAGGTCCTTTTAGCTAATGTACATAAGGTGTGTGTGTGTGTGTGTGTGTATATATATATATATATATATATATATATATATATATATATATATATATATATATATATATATATATATATATATATATATACATATATATATATATATATATATATATATATATATATGGATCTACTTCACTACACCGACATGCCACAAAGCCGACACCCAAAACACCGACACCAAAATACCGACAACACACAATACCGACAACGCACAAAACCGAACACCATAACACCTACACCCAAAACACCGACACACAAAACGTAAACTACACATTACACACAACTATACATGCACTAACCTTAACCCAAACCCTAACCCTAAGGTCCGACACAACCGCACATTTACCCTACCCGCACCCTAACCCTAACTCACTTAACCCACCCCTAAACCTACAGTCCGTCACTATCGCACACTTACCCTACCTGCACCCTAACCCTAACTCACTTAACCCACCCTTAAACATATAGTCCGTCACTATCGCACACTTACCCTACCCGCACCCTAACCCTAACTCACTTAACCCGCCCCTAAAACTACAGTCCCTCACTATCGCACACTTACCTGTCCGCTCCCTAACACTAAATCCCTCACTCTATCGCACACTTACAGAGTCGTGCTCACACCTTGCCTATGTTGGTGTTTCGTCCGTTGGGATCTCACCTTGTCGATCATCTGAGTCGTCCGTCTTCTCGTCTCCTTCTGTAGAGTGTCGGCCTTCTAGCGTGTCGGTGAACTGAATGGGACCCATATATATATATATATATATATATATATATATATATATATATATATATATATGGTTCCCCTTCACAAAGTCGAATGGCCACAATCTCAAAATGCATATGGTCGAGAGACCATATGCTCAAAATTGTAGAAGCTTAACTGTGTGAATGGGGAACAGCATACAGCGCAGAATGGGAGATTTCCCTTTCTGCTCTGTAGTGTGATCTCGGAGTTGGAATAAATAAGTAGGAGGGCATGGGGGTGCAGGGGTGCTTGCCCCCATGCAGAAACATTTTATTGTGTTATGTTCTTTTTTTTGTAGTTCCCTTTCACGAAGTAGAGCTTCAGAAATTCAAGCATATGGTGTCGGCCATATGCATTTCGAGTTTTTGAATGTTCGACTTTGTGAAGGGGAACCATATATATATATATATATATATATATATATATATATATATATATATATATACACACACCTTGTTTTTTCACTGTGACAGGCCCCTATTTTTCACTGAAACATCTCTGCAGCTAATATAGGGAAGGCTTGGTTTTCACTGAGATATGTTCTACATGCCTCTTATTAGCTTGCAGATGAGGCTGACACATATCCGCCAACTCCTACATGCTTTCACTTTAACTGGTCACTAATGTCAATGTCCTGGAGTCAATGAAATGTTAAGCATAGTAGGGTGACCTAGCTCTTCCAAGGGTGATGGTGCACTACACCATGGGTTGTAGTGACAATAAGAACTTCTTTCATATGCACATTAACTGATCATTCAACAACCTAACATTTATTTAGGGTTCAGTTGCATAAACATGGCAATTATGCATGTTAATTAACACTGATGTTAGAGCACTGCATCACACTATTTATATATTTCTTAATTTCTCCGCCCCCTTAATTCATCTCATTTACAAACACAGTACAGCTCTTTTGACTAATATTGCTCATTACTGCTTGCTTATATAGACTCTAGAACATACTGTAGCCAACTCTGCTATTCTGCATGCACCACTCAGGATGAATATGTCTCTGAATCTCACATGCCCTTCATGTGGCCACTCATTGTGCCAAAATGCTTACCACAAGTCAGCCAAGTTTTTAAAATCCTCAGGCTTATTTCTTCCGGTAGGAGGGAAATAAAATAGAAAAAAATATATTTATGTTTAAATTTGTTTCAGAATTTCCTTTTTTGAGAAATAGACAACTTAGAAATGTACTACTGAACTAAAAGTAGTTTTTTTATTCCTTTTATTTTATTTATATAGTTATTTTAATTTTGCTTTTTGTTTACCAGTTTTGTCTATCTGTGTTTAGCCCAAAGAATCTTGCAATGTAGGCCTAGAACAAAAGCTACAACTTATTATAAATATTTTCAAACATGCATTCAGTAATATATATGAAAAGATATTAAATAATATATATATCTAAACAATTACACACACATTTGCTAACTAGATTGCATTAATATGAAAGCAGAGGGAAATATTACATTATAAAATATACTTATACAATAGTAGATCTAAACACTGAGCATTTGAAGAGGTGTATTAGTGTTTTTTCACAGATAATAGATTGTGTGATTAGTGCTTAGAAATTCAATAAAATGGAGATGGTGAAGGAACTATGTAGGGCAGAAAATATTAATATTGCATTTAATATACAGTGAACTGTAAAGCAAATTCAGAGACAATAAACTATAAAGCTATAATAAGTAGTATAGAGGTAGAGGGTGAGTAGTGTCACAAAATAAATTCTATAACTGGGAGGTGTAGGGGAAGACTGGTTATGGAGTATAGGATTCTGAATGAAGTACAATGGTTTGGTGATATAACAAACTAAAGATTACACTGGCATTAATCCCGATGGTGTACAGGAGCAGATCCATTGATTTGTTGGTGACATTTTTAGTGGTGTTTTTAAATAAGTTTGATTTTTGAATGGATGTCAGTGGTAGCAGGGTATGGTTCCATAGTTTAGCTACACTATTTAAATAGGGTTGTGGGTTGGTATAATGGTTAAAGTGTTTATCTCACAGATGCAAGGTACATGGTTTGATTCACACTAGTGAGGAAAACTAGATAGGCTCAAAAAATGCCCACAAGGGCAAATCTATGAAGTTAATAATGAGTCACCTGCAGTATTAGATGATTTGATTATACTGAATAGTGATTCTTCTCTACAGCATACAATTATTTTTGAAGAGTAGTGTTGTATTAAGTTGTTAAGAGCTGGGACATTTTCTGCCTTATAGATACATCTGTGCACTGTAATTAGCTGAGAAAGAGCTAGGTGATGTGATAGTTCTAACTGGTTTAATTCTCTAAGGTCTAGGCAGTGATGTGTTCTGTTGTAGTTCACTGCAAATTTGACAATTTTATTATGATATTGCTCAAGTTTCTATAGTTGTGAGACTTGAAGTTTAATGAAGATTGGGGAACATACAGGGGAGATAGCAATAAAAAGTACAGGATACATGTCTTCTGGCTATGTTTGTCAAATAATCTTTCACTCAGTTTAATTTCTCCAAATATTTTGGATTTCTACTACCATGGTAGGAATGGACCAAATTCTGAAGTCAAATCATGATTAAGGTTCATGAACATTAGTATTGTTTCATTCTTTGATGTTAGCCAGAAGTGTTCTTTGCAGCACTTGCAGTGTACCCAGAACTGACTCATTCAGTTACATGTATCAGTAACATATCTAAGTACAACTGTAAATTCTTTTTTGTGAGACCCATTCCTCCTACTGTTATCGGAACTGTTCAGGTTTCTTCTTCCATATTGCCCTCATTTCTGACTGCAGATCCTGGTATTTTATGAGTTTGTGTTTCTCTGTTCATAAGATATTGTATTCACTGGGTTTAGCAATTTCAGTGATCAATGCTACTTTTGTCTTCTTTGCATGAACTACTACATCTGATTGTCTCAGATCTATTTTCTAAACTTTTGGTAATGGGTGATCCCGTGTGATATAAACTTCATCATTCCCTATAATGCATTGTGGTTCATGTTTCCAATGCTTCTCAGCTACTTCACCATTATAATGTTTGTACAATCCCCAATGCAACAACAATCTTGCCATATTATTATGCTTTTCAATATAGATGCCCTCTACCATTAGTGCATCACATCCAGCAACAAGGTATGTGACTGTTTCCAGTTCTATTTTAAAGAATCTGCATTTGTCTGTTTCTCCTACATGTTCACTGGACTTTGTAAACCAGTGTCTACATAGTCTACTATCCTGGGCTGCCAATATTGAACTTTCATCTTTTGGTTTAAATTCACTTCTCCTTAACCATTCCTGTGTCATATCCTGATCAACATGAGGCTGTTCCAGAAGTTATTATTACTTGTAACTACATTTGTGCTTTTTCTACATTTCTTGCCTTCTCATCTAATCCTTCTAATATTATTTTTTTTTTTGGCACATTCAGTTGCTGCCTGATTTCTGTCTGCTTCTGGTATGATTTCCATTCTCTCTTGACACATATATGCTTCTGCTAAACTAAGCAGTGAAGTCATCCTAGACTTCTACTGCTCATGTTTTAAAACTTTCACTATGTTTGGATATGGTGAAGTCTGCAGATATGTATGCAGAAACATGATTAGAGATTGACACGTAATCAATTTTGGGTCTATATTACATCAGCGAATGCTTAAAAAAGCGAATGCTGATTGATCGAACTTATGTAAGTGAAACCTTACAATCTTGAACTGTCAGAACAGTGATTTTTTTCCTAGAGAAAAAAATCGCTGATCCAAAACACATACACACAACACAAGCACACCAAACAAACAGCAATCCACACACATACACCTAAAATCTGACACCTAACCCTACACTAAACTATACACACACCACTATCTATACACTTACCTTAACCCAGACCCTAACCATAAGGTCCATCACTATTGCACATTCACCTCACCCGCTGCCTAACCCTAACTCACCTAACCACCCTAACCCTCACATCCACAAAATCGCACACATACCTAACCTGCACCCTAACCCTAACTCACCTAACCCGCCCTAACACTCACATCCACACAATCGCACACTTACCTGAACCCAACCCGTAACTTTCCACCACAGCACTGAAAATACCGAAGCAACAGAAATGGACAACCAAATTCTTTCCCTAGGAAAAAATTCAGGTTTCTGTTGATTCGATATTTTAATCTTTGCTTACATAAGTTCGATCAGCCAGCATTCACTTTTTTAAGCATTCATTGATCTAATATAGACCCATCAATTTTGAGGAGATCCATTCCTCCTTCAGAATGAGGAATATATAATCTTGGCATACACTTATTTTTATATATTATTTGATAAGCATGAAACATTTTTCTTGTTTTACTGTCCAGCTGTTCCAATAACTTTTGGTCCAATCAAAATATTGTTTGGGCCCAATCAATTACTCCAAAACTATAAGTTTGATTAGGAAGACCAAACTGGTTTATAGCATGGTCTCTGTTCTTAGGTGTGAGGGATGTTTCCAGTATTTTATTTTATTTTAATTTATTTATGTATTTAGTTATTTATTTATTTATTTTTTATTTTGTTTCCAGTATTACTTTTAGTCATCTAAAATATTCCTTACTCAGTTTTATTCACATTTCTTCATGTTTTGTTATTGATCCTTCATCAGTTGTGAAATATATGTACAACTCCTCCTGCTCAAGTTCATCTAGATCGCATTCTTGTCCCAAACTGATGTTTTGTTGGTGCAAATTTATCAAGACCAAATGAAAATCTCATATCACCTGAGAAAGTTTTAATCACTTGCAAATGTGCTTTCAGCTCCTTATCTGATGAACTATACAGTTTTAAATCATGCACAAAAAGAAGATAAGAAGTCTTTACACTTGGTAATTTTCTGGGAGTCAAATTGTAATCATAACCTAATCTGATGACTAGCTAGCTCAATGGATTATGGGCAAGACAAAAAAGCAATGGTGACAGAGAATCACCCTAAAGTATCCCCTTTGAATTTTTATCCCTGGGATAATGATGTCTCCTTTATCATGGCTAAGCTGCAAACTGGTTTGCCACTGTTTCATGGTCATTGTAATGTAATTGATTATTGCAGGGTGTATGTTATACATCTATAAGCACTCCCTTATCCGTGAATGTGGGATGCTGTCAAATGCATTTTTTTTGTAATCAGTTCATAACATGCTTATTCTTCCATGTTTTACAATTCTCCATTATGAATTTAATTACAACAAATTATCCTTTATTCCATATGTTAACCTTTTGTTCTGTTGATAACATTAAGTTTTCTTCTGAATGACAATAAAATCTGTCAGCATCAGTTCCAGTATATAGTTTACACCTAGTCAGAAGGCAAGTTATTGGTCTATAGTTTTACGATGGCTTGAAGGTTCACAGTTAAGGAAAAGTGTCATTTTTCCTATTGTTAACCAAGTTGGTATCTGTTTGGGATGTGCAAAAGTAGTTCTTACTCAGGGCTAAATCTCTGTGTAAAGATCTTAATATTTTAAGCCAGAAGGTAATTACTTAATTTGGGTTGGGGCTTTCCAGTTAGGAGCTTTTCTTAATTTTGTTTGAGTTTCTCTGGCCATTACTTTATCCAATTTCATATCCTGTACATTTGAACAGCTTATTGTTTCTTTTACTTCTTCAATCCATTGAGCATCTTTGTTATGTTCTACAGGGTATTCAAATATATTTCTCCCAAATGTGTCCATTTCTTCTTTTTTTCTGATTTTTCACAGTCTCTATAAATTTTTTTGGGGTCATCAATGAATTGCTTATATTGCACTTTTCCTTTATATTTTTCTGCATATCTTCTAAGTTTTTCTGCCTGCGCAGATATCTTTTGTTTACTATTTGCAATCGTATATGATAGATACTGGTCTGTTCTGCTATTGCACATTGCGTTTATCTTTCCTATCTTTCTAAGTATTTTTGATGATCTGTTCTCTCTTCTGTATTCTTCTAACAGTCACACTTCCTTTCCTTTATTGCTCAGTGTTTTTGTTCATCTGTTTTATCATATTTCTAGCACTTCAGGTCTTATTTACTTTCTGTAATGTATTTCTTTCTTCAGTCTTGATATGCCACCCATCTTATTTACTTTCAGTAATCTATTTCTTTCATCGCACTTAATATGCCTACCCATCTCTATTAAATCAAGCAGCTCTTCCTTTAGACTTTTTTTTTCTCAACCTGTGTGACATTCCTTATTCTCATTTTCCTGTAGACATTTTACAGAAAGTTCCAGAACATCTTCCTGTAACATATTCTTTTCAGCTGCATCCTGTGTCAGCTGTTGCTCTTTCATATGGGAACTCTCTGGCCTATCAATCTACAACAGTGACTGCATCAAAATTGCCACAGTTTCCTGTTCCATCATTTGTTGTGCAATTTAAATTGAACTTTTGTACTGGCTTCCTGGTGAAGGCTTCAAAGCATCTTCACATAGCAAGTGATCAGATGCTTCCCATTCCACCTGTTTCTCCTTAATTTGGAGAATTGTTGTTTCATTATGCTTTGATGTTACCTGATTTGGATTTTTTACACTAAATCTTTCACTTTGTGAATAATCCATAACTTCAGTTTCTATTTATTGAAATTCTCCATTACTAATCCTCTTTTCTGCTTTCAACCTTTGTTTACTTGTTTTTTTTATTGTGCAATTTTCCATATATGGATGTCTTCACCTATATTTCTCTTCAAATATCTGTGGTGTTACTTTTTTATTAGTTTTGCATTCTCCTTTGCATAAATATTGCACCATATTAAATCTCTGTTTCATTCCCATGTCAATATTTCTTCTTTGCTCCAACTGTCTCAACTTACTTTGGAGACTTGTTATATCATACTGATGTAACCTGTGTCAGACTTTCTACACTAAATCTTTCACTTCACAAGTATTCCATAATTTTATCTTTTATTGGTTTAAATTCTACTTTAGTAATCTTCTGTTCTGGGTTCCACCTTTTTAATCTTATTTTTGTATTACAAAGGTTTCCATATCTGGATGCCTTTGCCTGGATTTTCTTCAAATATCATTGGAACTACTTTTTACTGATTATTTTAGCTTTCTCGTTTGCACAAATACCACACAGTATCAGATCTTGTTTTCTTTCCCATGTCCATGTTTCTTTGTTATACCTTTCAAAAATCTCTAAGTTTTGTTCTTTATATTTTTGTGTTTCTTCTGTTGCATCTTTCCAAGGCAGAACAACTTATCTTTGTCTGCATAATGGTTTTCATGGATCTGTTGTATTAATGAACACAAATCTGCATTTGAAGCTTTTGACAGTTTTTCCTGGTGCAAGTATTTTTCCTTCCTCTAATTTATCTCTTAATCTTTTTGAATATCTTTTATCTGTAAATGTTGGGCTTCTTGCATAATACTAACAATACATAATTTCTGCATTATCCTGAATTTCCACTCTAACATCTTTATGGCTCTTTTTTGGCCTGTCAGTTTTTGTGGACTACTAATTCCTTCTACAACAGCGAGGCCATCCTTCCCCTAAGCCTGGCATAACCCCGTTGTATTAATGTTTCTGTATCTTGAAGATTTTACACAGTTATTTTTTTCCAGTCCTGGCAATAGTGCACATACCAGGATTGGACACTTTTTTTATCCTGGGACTTGTACATCCAGCTGGCTTTTTTATATTTAAGTCTACCTCTGCCCATGATATATGCTATATAAAATAGTCTATATATCAGTGTAGTCTTGGTGAGATTTTGTGAAAATAGGGTTCATCTCATGAAGGTATCCATGAAAACTTAAGGATGAATTCAGTTCCAGAAATACTACTCTCATCTTCTTGCTGATTTTATCATCTCTCCATTTGGATCTATTCAGATTTACTCTGTATAACATGTCTAGTTTTTTATGATTTTTTAAAATCACATCTGATACACTAAGGTTAAATTTCAACTGATCATCTCTGATGACATCCAGTAATTTAGTTTTTTTTTCAGGGTTTAGAAGTAGTTGTGAATTATTTAGCTATGTTTCAATTGACATGAAGGATTGTTGCATAAGGTCTTGAAGTTTAGAAAGAGATATGGCAGAGCAGGATCGAGTCAAATGCATATTGAGCTAGGGCAGCATAATTTTGTAGCAGTGTAGAGATCATTGATAAATATGTTGAAAATTATGGGGCCGTATGGATCCTTGCAGGACAACAATACTTACTGCCTAGAAGGTAGAACAAATAAACACAAATAAAACAAGAAAAATAAACAAAAACACAATGGAGTCACCAATAACTGCAAAAAATGTAATAGTGTCCTGTTACCTCAGCTAAAATGCCTTCAGAGGAATGATTTCAACACTACCACGCAGTTCATCTATACAAAATTACAACTGGATGATGAATACCAATTAAGAAAACAATCAGCTATAAACAAGCCAACACCATAATGATACTAACCCAACACCCTACATTCATGCATTTAAGTTAATTTCCAAATTTAAACCCCTAGGTATTAGTGTTCTATAGTTCAAAATCAAACGATTCTCTAACTTTAACAATTTGTGCAAAAAATTACCCCCATTGATCATATGTGGTTTGGCTAGTACATTAAAAAATAAGCTATCATCATGACCCCCATGCACTTCATAAAAATGTTACACTATGGGACTGTCTAACTGTTTATTCCTAAAATCAGGGTCATGATGATAACTTATTTTTTAGTGTACTAGCCAAACCACATATGTTCAATGGGGTAATTTTGTACATTAATTTTTAAAGTTAGAGAATCGTTTGATTTTGAACTATAGAACACTAATGCCTAGGGGTTTAAATTTGGAAATGAGCTTAAATGCATGAATGTAGGGTGTTGGGTTAGTATCATTATGGTGTTCGCTTGTTTATGGCTGATTGTTTTCTAAATTGGTATTCATCATCCAGTTGTAATTTTGTATAAATGAACTGCATGGTAGTGTTGAAATCATTCCTCTGAAGGCATTTTAGCTGAAGTACCAGAACAGTATTACATTTTTCTGCAGTTATTGGCAACTCCATTGTGTTTTTGTTTATTTGCCTAGAAGGTAGAGAAATCATTTTTCCATTTCCCTGCTTGTGCTCTGTTTGAAAGGTAGCTAGAACTATTGCAGAAAGAGATGGTGAGCCCTAAGGATGAGGGTTTATGTAAGAGTTTCTGATGAAAGGCAGTAACAAAAGCTTTAGATAAGTCTAGGAAGGTGGCAATGAATGAGCGGTGAAAATATGTATCAACCTATTTAAGTGTACATTTATAAGCAAATAAGGTATATAAAAAAAGAGCTTCAATTATCCAAATAAATGCAGATACAAGTAAAAACAAATGCAATTGGATAAAGAAATAAAATAAGTTTATATACCAGCTGAAAAAAAAACATCATCTGAGAAGAAAAGTTCAGAGCTTTTGTTTGTGTGTATGTCATAAACAGACAGGCAAGCCGATACAGAGCAAACATTTGAGCAAAATCACTGATTGCAAAACAGTTGCAAATTTACAGTTTTCTTTTACTGCTACATTTAGATTGACCCTCATATTTAGGCCTTTTTATCAGTTAAACCTATTTGCTAGGTAGGCAATTTTGCATAGTGATTGGCAACATGCAGGTGTGTGCAGTCTGGAAAACCAATCATCATGAGTGGTGCATGGTGCATTGCTAAACATAACAGCAGAGGCTACAGCTTACTCTATAGCTATACCAATAAGCCAATCTATCAGTGACTCATGCACCCCTCCTGTGGAAGAAATGCTGCATTCTCCCCTTCTATAAATGCAGCCACTTCGCCAAAATCAGCAATTATAGGCCCATTACCACTCTCTACCTTTATCAGAAATACATGAATATCACACAAATCATACTCCTTTCACCTTTACAGTATGACTTCTGTCCACACTATAGTACCTGAACTGCACTCCTTAGATTCATCAACACAGTAAGTACAGAAATGAATGAAGGGCATTTCTTGATCTATCTAAAGCTTTTGATATTGTCTCCTTCCTCCTTCACTTAGAACAAAATTCTAATCTAGACCCCCACAATTCTTCACTGTCATGATTACCTGTCTCACCAATAGATTCCAAAGAGGAGAAATGGTTCATGGATATCTCATCATTTCTCCATGCACCATTTGGAGTCCCACAAGGTTCCAGTATAAGACCTTTCCTCTTCAGCATCTTTTTTAATGACTTTCACATGGTCTGTAGGGATGCCGACATAGTACAGCATGCAGATTTTGCTACAGTCATCTGCTTAGCAAATAATCTTGATAGTCTACAAAAATGATCCAGGAATGCTTCACTTTAATAGAAACTTGGGTGACTACCTCCCATCTATTCCTCAATCCTAACCAATTCAAACTAAAGCATCTTGCAAATAAGAAACCCTTCTTCACTGTTACCTTCTCCAATAACACCAAAACTGAGTTTGTCACACATACTAAACTCTTAGAAGTTTACATTGATGAATGCCAACAATTTGACTTCTACAACCAGCACACTGTGAAAAAAACACAACAAAAGCAGTATAGTTTCTACAGGGCAAATCCCTATTTGCCTGACACAGAAAGAAAACATATAACCTCTACTTTCCTCCTGACTGTTCTTTACTCAGCACCCATTCTCCCTAACATCCAACTAGCTCATCTAAAAAATCTCAAGCAATGTTACAACAAGATAGCAAAAATTGCTATCTCCCCCATAGATCCCATCATTCTTCGGCCTTCAGAGAGCTCCATTGACTAGAACTTTCACCCTGTCAAACACACTCCCAACTTCATGTCACCAATAAAGTATTCTACATGCCAAATGACTGCCCATCTCTTGCCATCCTTGTAAAAGTATACATTTCATCTAGGCCACCACGGTCTACTGATGAACATCCATTACATATTGCAAAGCCCAGCAGATCTGCTTTTGATTCTCTTTACTCTTGACAGCTATTCAAAATATGGAATTCCATTATTGTATCACAGAAGCTAGGCCCATCTAAAAAATCCCTCAAAACACACCTAAAGTTACATTGACTTAACTTCTGGCCATACAAATCTGATGTTCATGGATAGGGCTCCTCTCCTATATAACTAAAATCTAAACTGCCCACTCTAATACTTCTGTCTATTAACTCCTACTATATTTCATTTCTCATGTACAGCAATTAATAACACCAGTACAAACTGAATGTAATTTATATGTTTTTGTTTCTTATATGTTTTTGTTTCTTATATATAAACTGTATTATAGTCTTACTATAAATTAATGTTGTAAATACTATGTTGTATTACTTCTTTTTTACAGTGCACCCTTTTTCCTTGCCTTCTGCTGAAAATGGGCCCAGTAAGACTTTCCCAGCAAAAAAGCAATACATAACGGAATGATGAGACCCAAATGGGTATGACTATAGAAATCTGCAAAGGTACAAGACAACAGCCAAAAGTAGACCAGGAGTCCCAACTTTTGCAGAGGCAAAATATTAAATGAAAATTCTGTATAACAGCAGCCTTTGTTAAAAAAAAGAATCATTTAAAATGCACAAAAAGCTGTGGCTCGCAAGGTGCTATGTATTTAGATTTCAAATTCAAATAAGAATTGCTGTTTGTTTGAATGTGCTAATGAATTTGAAGACTGGAACTAATATTTACAGCATAGGATAATGTGGTACAGCTCACATTGCATTGATAAGCTGACTTGTGCTATTTAATGATCAATTAAAATATATAACTTGTGGGCCCACTCACACATAGTCCCAGTGAACTTCCTCTTTCTCACAAAAACACACATGTGCACATACACATACACCTGCACACACACACACACACACACACACACACACACACACACACACACACACACACACACACACACACACACACACACACACACACACACACACGCACATGCATGTATTCTTGCATTCTAATTGTCACACAGGATGACTTACCTACAGCGACTCACTGTGAATGGTAAAGTAGCTCTAACTCACTCTGCACAGATTCCCAGCTTTAAAAAGGACAAGTGAGTGCAGCAAGAATCCAATGTATGCCTACACCTTTGGATCCTTGCTCTTTCTGAAACTTGCATAGTTTGGACATCTAAAGATTTCATACCATGCAAGTCATCTTACCGGAGATTATGATGGGATGGTCATTTGCAATTATCCCTCCCATAGTCTACAGCGTTAATAGATGGCAGAAATAAAAATGTTGCAGTATAATGCACACAGTGGCCATTCTGGGTGGGTCAGTGGTCTATGAATCAGAATAGTCTTGTGATGCATGAAAGAAAGCTTGTGCTCCTGTGTACTTCACAATCCAGCAATGAATACTGAACAGGGATTTTAAAGTGAAACTGTGGAGTTGAAAACATATATCCAACAGTATATATGCAAAAATGCCACATATTCTCACACACATATACAAGCAAACACACACCACACACACCACACACACACACACCACACACACACACACACACACACACACACACACACACACACACACACACACACACACACACACACCTTTTTCATTCAAACTGAATAGAGAAGTGGAAATAGTTATCTCCATGCTCAGTTTGCACTCAGCCTTACTCAGGCCCATCTATGTTTCTGTTTTTTTGCCACAATGCTTTCCATCCCCATTTAGTCTCACTATGTTAAAGCTAAACTAAGAACTTATTGTGTGCCCCTTCACTTCTATAACTTACTTTCTTCCTTATATCCCCACTCAACATTCATCACACTTTAATTAAGCTAACTCACTCAAGTTACTTTAATCTTTTTATACATTTTTACAAGCTGGAATATCGTAAATAGCATAACCCGAACTGTGGCACAGCAACAAATCCCATTGTGTTGTATATGTAATATTTCTTTGCTTTTATGTGGGTTGTATAAACAGACACTATATTACCGTATCCTCTAAATATTACAGGCCTCTGATCTTGTAGTACTGATAACCAAACTGAATCCTTAGATGAACTTGTAGCTTCTAAAAGCCAGACATTGCTTTTAAGAGGATGATCCACACCACCGTGTATAACAACTCCCTATGATATTTTTGGATATCTCTTTGACAATATAACAGGATGAAGTGATATACATTGCATAAAAAAGCTACAAATAATTTGGTTAAAGACTCCAGGCCATTATCTGACACTGACCTCAGTTGTTTCACAGCTAAAATAGTCTTAGAAACATATTACCATTGGACCCAACCCAATCCTTCTTTCTCTAATGATTCTAATCTCAACATAGTAATCAAAAATTCTCTACATGGGTTATTTCATTCATCTGTGCTGCCCAGATAATTAAGTGATCGCCGCCCATTCCTTTTGCTCTAATCATTTAAAAAACATCCCAAAAATAAATACCTGCAAGACACTTCCACTTAATAGCAGAATACTTCAGCTTAATAAGGAGGTCCAAGTATTATCAGCCTCCAGCTACTTGACTGGCTTCCTACTATGTTCTGCATAATCCCTTTGTTAGCCAAATTATTTTCTGTAGTATGTCTAAAGCATCCATGACACAAACTGTACACTTGCAAATGTCTTAGAGGAAATCAGTATTTCTGGGTCAACAACAAACTTAGGGTTCAATGAAAAAATAGTAAAAACCTTTAGAATAATGGGAACATTTCTAATAATTCCATCCTATGTGTTCAATGTAAAAAGTCCACCAGGTAGCACAAGTATCCATCAACTTCACATAATCAAATCACTACAAATTATGCCAGTATGCTTTCATAGGAAATAAGAAATAAATGAATAATTATAGGCTGCTCCCATAGCCAAAAGCTAAGAATATTAAAAACAACATTATTGTCTCTCCTACATACATCATAAACATGTTTGCAAAGTATTTCACCTCATCATGAATCTTTTCATCATTTTTAACTTCCTCCCACTTTGACCCAACAATTCCAATTTAAAAGTCTTCTTCCCAATTCTTTTCACTAAATCTCTGCAAAGATGTAAAGCAATAAGTCCTGCTTTCTCAGCCTTCCACCTTCCCTAAAAAAGACCCTGCCATACACTGCCTTCTTCTATCCTTCAACACTAGCATTATTCCCTAACAAAGGAAGTCTAGCATCACTGAGTCTATTCTCAAAACTCTTAATCCAGTCAAACCAAAACTATTCAGGTCAATCCCTAAATACATAAAAATCCTGGAATTTACTGAATAGTATGGGCTAGTCCCCCTGTTTCGGCATGGCTTCAGACCAGTCTGCAGTATTATCACATCTTTTTTTAAAGCAATATAAATTATCATCAA